>NC_061518.1:3797500-3980000 GCF_022379125.1 Scophthalmus maximus
TCCGATGCGATCTTCAATTTGTCTAGAGGGAAATCCAGTGAGCGAGTCTCAGCGCACTGAATATGCGCCAGTCACTTGCACAACTTATTATCGGTAACTATAGTAACGACTAACGTCGAGTCACCTGCCATTTCGCTTGAAGACCTCTATTATGGCCAAAGTGCTGGAAAACAGCCTGGAAACACCATCTCACTGATGTGAGAAATATATCATCATAGAATGCAAACTGCCGACTTCTCTGCTCTCTCAACACTGCGGCGCTTCACGTTTACGGTAAATTCGACAAGACACCGGCAGTTTTTTATATCGCTCGTGCGGCCTTGTTTGAATAAAAATATCATTTGTTCATAATAAGAACTTGAGATTTTGCAGGAAAGACTATTTCAAAAAAGATCTGATTTACATTACTGTACATGTAGTGAGGTTACCTCTCAAGCGTCTAGAAAAAGACCCACGTGCATGAAACATATACATTCCCTATAACGGAAATATTCACAATATGACATCACCTTGGGTTATGGGAAACTCTACAGGCCATTTTCATCATTTTATTACATTTTATTGACTACTGACTGATCAAAAAATAACTGGCAAAAAAGCTGCACTTTCTTTTGGGGTATATTTACTAACATTTAAGCTCATCTACAGTTTTTGGCGGTAGCTTCTAAATGAGTCAACATTGACATTAAAAACTACAGTGTGTAGAACTTACTCATAGAAGAAATTGAATATATTGTATAATCACCTGCAATTAAGAACAGATGGACCCGACCTCCGTGTGAGTCTCCATGTTTAATACTGTTGGTGCACACAGCGATGCAAGCGCTGCAGGAAATGGAATCAGCGGTGCGCCACCATAAAGTGTCCCCCCTCGGGTGCTCAGTTGGTTGCGGTTTGCAACTTTACACCATTTGTTTTCACGGCTTGTAGCTACTTCTACAGGTTGATTGTTGATTGATGCCGATTTCTCCGACACTGTGACCCCTGTTCAGACCTGGTATGAACGTCCGGTCACCAGTGGACAGCTCCAAGTAAAAAAAAGGTGAATGAATCCAAGAAGCATTTGAAATCCAGTCACTCGGACCGCATTCCGAAGGTGGTCCGGGACACGCAAATATGTCCTGGGCCACAATTTGACAGGACGACCTACTCAGCTGACGTCCTATGACCTGCCAGAGTTTCATAATGAACCAAAACTGTTTCAGTTCTTTTTCCTCAGTTCTCAGCGGTTCGCTTGCATCGATTCATTTGTGGCCACTGCCACATTTTTTCCATTTTGTTCAAATGAGTAAAATCTTTTCTTTTTTCTTTTTTTTTTAATTGTAATGCGACTCGCATCGATTCGCTCAGTCCCTCCTGGCCGCGCACGCCCACGCCCACGCCCACACGATTGGGTAAACACAACATGATTTGGTCTTTGAGAACAGAAGTGACACGCGTATATTTGAATATAGAGCAGGAAAGCGAGGTCTGCGGTGACGCGCGCGCGTGGTTCGACCCGTCGGGACAAACGTTCATAACCAGGTCTGACCAGGGCCGACGAAGCAGCTGTTGAAATACGGACTCCTAA
The DNA here is from genome assembly GCF_022379125.1 of Scophthalmus maximus. Lineage (NCBI taxonomy): Eukaryota > Metazoa > Chordata > Actinopteri > Pleuronectiformes > Scophthalmidae > Scophthalmus > Scophthalmus maximus. Next base: position 3,799,071 of record NC_061518.1, read on the forward strand.
CACCGGATCGACTGGAGGTCGGGATTCACCAGTGTGAGGTTGAAGAGCGCAAAAATGCGGATTAGATATGAATAAGAAATGCTCCCCTTTTATTTCCAGCAATTAGCTACACGATGATCTCCGGAGAAGAGTCAACCGCAGTCCCGAGTGACGGTTCAGAGCGACGTGTGGCGAGATTTGCCGTCAGCTGTTCGGAGAGCGAGCGAGCGAGCGAGCTCATTAACCATCGGACTAAAAAGTTTCAGTGTCGCAGGTTACAGAATTAACACCCATCCGCCACGGCTGGTGAAATCTAATGAGGCGTGAGCGACTGTAGATGACGGGCGTGTTCAGGGCTACCTGGAGGTTTCCAACACCGCTCTTTGCTCGAAGAAAATGAAAGAGAAGATTGTGACACATCTGGGCGTCCTGCCGACCAGGGACCGGATCCGAAATGGGGCCGCGCAATAAAACTGCGGTGTGTCTTGGAACAGATTTCCGAGTTTTTTTTTTTCTCCTCCTCATCCACTTCTGGACCATCTGAGGACGTCGCAGTCGAGGTGCATCACGTCCCCGACATGTGCGGATTTGAAAACAGCTGTAAAAGTAAAAGGCCCCATGACGTGGAGAAAAAAAAAACCAACCAACCAAACAAACAAACACATTTCCGAATTTGAATCCACGTGTTGATTATTCATGAACTCCGCAAAAGGGGATGAAACGGAAATGGTCGCTGCCACGGTAACAGTCGGGCCATTTAATTTGTTGCAGATCTGGAATTCCTAAACCATACAGCTGGCGGCTTGCTCGGCCTTGGCGGGGGACATGTCGAAAAAACGATATTATAGTATTTTTTTTTCCATCACAATTCCCTCGCCTTTTCTATTCCTGTATAAAAAAAAACCCCAACCCACTCGTTTGATGACTCTCCCTGCACTCAGAGGTGTTTACTACTTTTCGATAATGATAATACTTTGGCCGTGCTTTTTATATTCCCTCCTGTGGCTACAGATCGTGCCAGTTACCGGCCGGCGCAGAGGGACCTACACGAGTCCAGTTCCTCCAGTTTAATCCGCAGGAAGGCGAAGGAGGTGGCGAGAAGTCCTCGACGCCAGCGAGCAGGCCGCCGCCGCCGCCGCGACGCACATTCAAGTCAATATCTGCAACAGCTCCCTCTGTAGCTTCAGCAGCATTTTAAGCAGTCACAAGTTTTCGGGAGACCTTCGAAAGTTGTTGTACAGTTGATATTCAGAATTTTATTTATTAGAATTGAATGGATTCAATGTTTTAAAGAAGACGTCTAGTGTGACGATTTTTATGTATTTATTGATTCAATAAACAACCACGCGTTGCCCTATACGCCCGCAGTGGAACTGCAAAGCTCGTATTGAAAACGTAGGGGCCATGATTCTAGATAATTATGAATGAGCACGTTCACGTCGGACCGAGAGCAGGAGACGAATCAGGCCCCTTCACTGGGTTAATGTCCTCAGCGATGCGTCTGATCACAGTCCTCGATGCAAACGAAGCACATCTAACATCTAAACTAGAACATCCGACTCCATGCAGAAAGCTCTTAGCGCACTGACTTTAAAGCTAGATGTCTCCTCTCACGTCTCCACGTGACTGCGACTGACCGACGCCTCATCCGAAAGGTCCAGAACCTCGTCAGTTCATGACATTTGCTCGGCTGCGGGCGAAGTCGCCTGCTCAGCGGAGACAGACGAGTGACGGACATCCGAAAGGCAAAAAAGGAAAAAGACGAAAACTGCCGGTGAGGATGACCATTTAAAAATCAAAGTAACCTGCCAATCATTCACAATGAAGCAACTGGGCATTACACCTTTGTGTTTTCTGGGAGTACAGATGTGCCGTCCGTTATGCTAATCCCAGTTGAAATCAATTGTGCGCCAACATTTTAATTTTACAAGAAGCCTCAACTCCCTTTTGAATTGCTGATGCAGCAATACGGAAAAAATAAAGGAAATAAACTCGGAGGGGCACATACCTCCGCGAAGGCTAAATGTTAAAGAAAGTAAAGGTTTATCCGGATCCGGTCCAAAAATGTAATGGGATCCACAAGATGTCATGGAAATTCGGTTCGGTAGTTTCCGCGTTATCCTACAGACGGTCAAACAAAAGGCAACCTCCGTGGCCGAGGCGAAGACGCATCACAAAAGGACCGTCTGACCCCAAATAAAAACGTCTTTTTTTTTTCCCCCGCAAACATTGTTAAAAGAAAATTCTGTCCGTTTCAATTCGGGTTTGTTCTCGTTCCACATGCAGGCCCTCGCAGTCGTATTACATCGCTCGCCTCTCTCCCCTCGTCCGACGGAAAGAGGAGAGAAAAGCATCGCTGATTGCTTCGGGGGCGGACAAAGTCCCACAGAGTGGCTCAATTATTGACTTTGCCAAGTCAACCTTTAACGTGCAAATCCCGCTCAGACTCTTGCCCTTGCCGTGGCCGAGCGCCCGACTGGGGGCGCGCGCTCGGCTCCCAGTCCGGGGCCGGCGTTAATTCCTCTCAATCTTCACACTCAATTTAGTCTCGAATGTTCCTGTCAATACGGCTGAGCCTTTGGAATTAGAAGCGGCGAATTATACCAATAAACCCAACCCTTTAATGGCGCGCCGGGCCCGGACGCAGTGAACCCCGCGTCGACGTGGCAGCGGTTTTCGCAGCGTGGCAAGTGGAGCGGGAGGCCAAGTTCCAATCTTGTGCAGGCGCGCGTGCGCGCTCAGCGAGCGGACTGCGGTGGGATAATGAGGACCGGTGTTGGTGTACGAGCACCGGTATCACACAGCGACTGTTTGTCTGTCCTTGTTAGAGGATCTTCATCCTCACAAGGCTAGGATGCACAGAAACTCCAATTGTGTCTGTGGCATACATATATATACACATATATACATCTATATATATATAGATGTATATATACACATATATACTACACATATATATATATACACATATATGCATCTATATATACACACATATATAGATCTATATATATATATATACACATATATACATATATTACACATATGTATATACATATATGCATCTATATATACACATATATACACACATATATACATCTGTAGATTACACATATATACATATATGCATTTATATATACACATATATACATACACACACATATATATATATATATATACATATATGTATTCAGCACTTGAGTTTGACCCCATGACCATGTCAATACACAAGTGATGGAATAAATAATAGAGTAAGAGGAAACAGATTTTCAAAAGGGAAGTAAAAGTTAAAAGTAGAAGTTAAAAATCAGAAAATAATCATGCGTCTCTTTTGCAGACGTCTAGATTTTTTTCGGGCGGCAAACTCTAGTTGAACGGCTTTTATAAAAGGAATTTTAAAAAAAACGAAAACACAGCATGTTCCCCGTTGATGTTCGCCGCCAGACGCCGAGCTCGTCGGTCCGCGCGAGCGTGACCCCCCCCGACCTCAGCACAGCGGCGGCCTGCGACAAGGGGAGCGAACAATCCTGGAGCTCCGGCTCCAAAGAGCCCACAGGTGGACGGCCGGGGCGAGGCCGGGGCGAGGCCGGGGCGAGGCCGGGGCGAGGCGAGGCCGGGGCGAGGCCGGGGCGAGGCCGGGGCCTTGTGCGACGCTCCAGGAGGGTTCTTGCAGCAGTGTTACGGCAGAGTGGGCAGATTTTTGCCAGCGGCCATTCCCCAGCTGGGACACCAAGAGACCGCGAGGGGAATTCACGTTTCAGTGCACTGAGGTGGATTAAAACTAAACCCCAGCAATCCACCTAATGTGCAGCAGCGGGCTTGAGACTCGTCGGCCCGCTGAGCAGCGGATGGTTACAAACTTGGAGATATATATATATATATATATATATATATATATATATATATATATATATATATAGGAGCTCACGCAGGCTCGGAGCAGACGATCTCCTCTTATTCAACCCAGCGATAAGCAGCAGACCTCAGACATGGACGTGAGGGTGACAACGAGTGAGGCGCCAGGAGAAGATGTAGCACAGCGGCTCAGCAGTTAGGATGTAATTAACGACATGAAGACTAGCGGACATTTCTCACATGGCCCCTCCCGCCGCCTCCCCCCCCGCTGAGGTTTAATAGTTCCGTACTGTAGAAATAATGAATGTGACAGCCTAATTTGTGCGCGTGACAAAAGCGCACTCCAGTTTCCAATGGAGCAAATATTAATTATGTTAATGGGCCGAGACAACAGCTATGTTTACATCCCCTGAAGCCAACGGAAATATTTCTCTCCGCACAAGACCCAAGTGTCTGCGGCAGGCAAACGGCAAAGCCTCCAAAAGGACAAACGCCAACAACCAGTTTACGGGCGAGGACGCTCAAATGTGCTCACTTCTAGCCCTTAACACGATTATTCATGTGTCATCACGATATAAGTCAGCTCATGACAATGTTGAAGCTGCCTTCCAATTCTTCGGTTAAGGGTGAAGTTGAGGGAAACTCAAATTACAAAGGTCTGATGGCAATCGATCTATCAAACTTTATCAATGTAGCACATTTCAAACTGCAAACAAGGTGTGTTAAAAGTGAAATTAAAGACTGGTTCAGAGACCAATGATATCTAAATAATCAATGAAATATATTTTTCCTTTGTCATATATATCATTTGGAGTTATAAAACAAGCAATTAAAAAAGTCAACAAACCAAACAAATGACACTATGATGGTAAAAAGGTCAAAAAAGTTTTTAAAAATAGTTAAATAAATAATACTGATCAACTAAGTCTAGATTGGGTTGTGTTTTTTTTCACACCGATAGAATTAAGAAGTTTTTAAAGAATTCAAACATTTTGTAGCTTCCCTGGATTGTTAAATATAGATCTATATCTGGTGTGTTATGGTCTGGATGCTAAGAAAAAAAAAAAACTGCTAAGGCGTTAGTTTGGATGTTAAACGCAAACCGTGGCAATACGAGTGGATCACAAAGCCTCCTTCCTTACCGTACTTTTAAATTTTTTCAGAAGTCAGAAGCTGCTTACACACCGTGTTTTTGAAGCGGCAGCCATTTTGACATGACACAGTCGGCAATCACAGGTGTTATCAATTACAGCATCAAAGGCAAAGAGCCTTAATTGATGTGATTAGCAACACCTGCGTTTACCTGCCATTTCAATTCAAAATGGCTGCCGTGCAATGGGTCATCTGGAAATACCCAAAATAAGAAAAATCTTAAAAGATAGCAGGCTATATGAGAAATGAATTAGCCTCCCGACAGAAGGTACTAAGAAGGCACAAACACCATGGCTGTCAGCATAAAAAAGAAATAAACGTACCTTGGGGAAACGAGATTGGAGAAGGTTTCCGTACAGTCGACAGCCGGAAGTGAAAACTCCTGTTGCAATTGAAGTATCCACTGACGCAACCGGCTGATATCAGCGACGCCAACGTGATAATTCCTCCACAAAACCGTCCAGAGGAAACACAGTTAGTTAGTCAGTTAATGCGTTAGTTAGTAGGTTGTCTTGTATTCAATATCTTTTGTTTAGTTGTTTTGTCTGTAAAACATGAACATATAGTGGGGGAAAGATCATAATCATTTCTTGGTAGAGTTCAAGGTGATATTTTCAGGGGAAACTTTTCTGATCAAAAGTCCAAAACCAAAAAAATTAAGTTTAATGTAACCAACATGTTTGTTTGTTTTTTGGGGGTTGGGTGTTGTCAATTGACATTATAAAAATAAGTCTTAAAAAATAAAACTAACTTTTGCCAGTGCTTTAATCAGACCTTTAGAAAAATGAAATATGAAGATGCAAAAAATGTTCATCTTCTCATGTCTATATATATATATATATATATATATATATATATATATTTATATTTATAAATAAAAACACCTGAGGGGTTTGTTTCAAATAACTTTTACCTGTACAGAGTGAATGTTAACTACTTGCATGACTTGGACTACTGTCCTGCCATACTGTATTCACTATCATCTTCATTATCAGCTTTTATGAACACCTGTGTCTATATATATATAAATATTTATTTACTTTTTTTACTGCACCATCATTCAACACTGTACGTATTAGTCATATTCAATCCAAACCACTGCACACTTTTAGCCTTCTTTCACAAGGCAATACTAATATATACATAGTCCCTTTTCTAATAGATTTTTATCCTTATCTTTATTGTATATTTTGCTTTATTTTTTTAATCTATCTCTTCCCTGATGCCTTTGACTCTTGCTGCTGCTGTAACAAGTGAATTTCCCCACATGGGGAATAAACAAAGTCTCATCTTATCTTATATTATCTTATCGAGACTTTTAGTAAATATTAACCAAAACCCCCTCCAGATTAAATAAAGGAAAAAAACATTACGTAGTCTCGTTGAGATAATGTAATGGGTGAAAAAAAAGAAGGTTTATTCGTTCATTATGACATTTTGATTGTATTTAATGTAAACAAGTCTTAAGTCTGTGGGACAACAACGCTTTGGCAACTGCAAAACATCCTGTCCCATCGACACCATCGCTGAATGAACTGACTCAGAGAACAGAAGAGGAGGAGTTGTTCTCTCTCTCTCTCTTAATAGAAAAAAAAAAGAAGCAGAATTGAGCATTTACATACCAAACAAAAAGTTAAACAAGCTGCAGCTGCCACATCGCGTCTGTAATCGCGCTCAGTTATGGAGCAGACATCTGCGCAGCGGATTTTTTCAAAGATATGTTTTCAGAAAATGATCAAAAACGGAATGTGCGATCCTATATCTCCTTAATTAAAATCGACTTGTTTGTTCACCCTGCTCAACGACAGAGAAAAAGAATGACACATTTCTTTAGTACGCTCAGATTGATGCATCAGTGCAGCAAGAAAAAGAAATGAGATGGAAAAAATCCACACGAGGGAAAATTCTGTTCTTGTTGCGAGGCTCAAGGAGGGAGCTGCATTTAATAGCCAGAGGATTCATGTGTTATAGCCTTGTGCCGCGGCCTCATGATTCACGACGGCGTCTTCTCTGTTTGTTTCCTCGGAAACAATCAAAGGTGAATCAAATTTGTATTCGCGGCTGAATCATATCAGCAGTAGCAGGGGTTGCTGTCTGGTCGTAGGCTGGACCGAGGGGGAGAGCGTGTTTGTGCTGTTTATCTCAACAACAAAAAAAAAAGTGCATCAATAGTGCCACCACATGGAAAAGTCTGAAAGATTATTTCTGCAAGTCCACATTTCCCCCCTGAAAAAACCCCATATATTCCAGGATTAGATTTGAATTTAAATGAATGGGAAACTTAATGTATGAAGTGTTTTTTTAAGTTATTGATTAATAAATTAAGTGAGTCAGTGGGAAGACTGACCACCGAATCAATGCAGAAAACTTCGGCTGTATATATTAAACTGAATATCTTTAAAGCAGCAGACAATATGGACATTCATAAAAAAAAAAGCAATCATGTGAATAATACAAGAACAATTTCACATTGACAGGAAGCAATGCTTTGCAGAAAGTCACTGTGCAGAAAAGCAAAATTACTTTGGAATAATATCGATAAAAAATATCTCCTGCCAGCAGCTTTTGACTATCGCTTTCTTAATCACGCTCCATCACAGTTCTCAGTGTCTTGACTCATCCGTCGCCATACGCGGTGCCAAAATATCACCGCCTCACACCGTCTTGGTCCATAACGCCGTGGACGTCTGTCTGTCGGTCGGTGGCCGGGGAGCCAAATTTGTCAAAAAAAAAACCCCACACGTCACTCCAGTCGTGCCAGCACTTCCCCTGGAGGAGCTCATCTGGTGCTCCTCCTCAGGCTCTCCACGGTCTGCAGGAAGGAGCGCAGGGCTTGGTCCTCCTCCAGGGTGGAGCGATCCTCCTCCTCCACCTCCTCGACGATGATGCCACACTGCACGCAGCGGAGGCGCGGCTCGCGCCGGCCGGCTCGGCAGACGCAGGCTGTGGCCAGCGACTGGGGGAACTCCTCCATCACCAAAGGCAGCAGATGGGCAGGGAGCGTGTCCATGCTGGTCGCCATGGATGGAGCGGTGGCGCAAATGTGGGGACGGCGAGCTGTCGGCGCGGTGAAGCTCCGGAGTGGATGAAGGATTTGGAATCTGGCGGATCTGGTCGGCTGCTCCACTTCTTTGGGACGGACGATGCCGAAAGAAATGTCAAAAACTGTGTCAAAAAAATACAAAATACAAGAGGGAGAAGTGATTTCAAAGAGATCCTCCTTTTCCCCCGAGATGCTCTTCACTCTGAAGTGAAATCACAGTGCGTGTGTGTGTGTGTGTGTGTGTGTGTGACTGCGAGCCTGAGCGAGACGTTGACTCGAGCACCGCCGAGCTCTTCTTTATATACATCTCCTCGACCCACTCGTTCCTTCTATGTGGGCATCCCTCCACACCAGAGAGCTCCTCTGCCTACACTCCCACTGGTGATGACACATTTCCGCGGCTTCCATACCTGTGCACCGGAATAGTCGCTCGGAAGCTGTTGGCATGGGAACTGGACGGTGATGCTTAGGAGGGAGGGCGGGGAGGGAAGAGGCAGAAGATGAAGAGGCAACACATTTGCATGGGCTGTGAAAATGACGAATAATGGTCGAGGATCACTCGGGGAAGTTGTGCGAGCTGACTGAAGGGTTGTAAAGGGACACGACGGGTATTATGTCAGGAGTTATTTTCATTTTACATGTGACGTCATCGAAATTAAATCTAGTACTGTTCTCTCACCCGGCCGTAATTTGCCCCCCCTACAAGCTTTGGCTCCAAAAGATTTTAGAATTAGAAAGAAGGCAGAAGAGACCGGTGACTGCACAAAGTTATCTTGGAAAGCATGTTTATTGTAGACCGGAAGGACAAACTCCAATATACTTTTGCCGTGTTGTCAGAGCATCAGAGTAAAATGCAGTTGCTCTGGTTTACCTCCGCTTGCATCCCGAACAACATGCTGCTTCCCCGTGGCCTTTGCATTGAAGTTGGTCCCCGAGAGCGAAGATGTTACGTACAAATTTTCTATTGGGATTAACACAGAATAACTTAAGCGTTGAAACTACAGACATATACCGTACTCCCAACATACGTGTAGTTTTTCAAAGGAGAAAGTCAAAGACATGCATCAGAGCTTTTACATGATTTCATTGGTCTCATCTGCACATTTGGTTTGAGCATTTTAGTAAATCCGACAAAACATGGGGGAAAAGATCGAGAATTAATTCATTTGAAAATCAATTTGGTATGTAAACAAAACACACATTTCAATATTCTACCACAGCATCTCCCCCTCTGCCCCGGCTATTTATCCACAGAGCCTCCTCTTGATATTTCTTTTGTACAGATGAAAAAAGCAATTTGTTAGATCGTACGCACGGCCCCTCTACATCAACGCTACTGAGAAAATATTAGGATGAAGAGAGCAAAAAGATTCTGTGGTTGGTACTGGAAAGAAAGCTGCGTGCTTTTTGAAACTTCTTAAAAAATGAGAATGAGGAATTAAAGAAGCCTTTAACTATCACAACCCCCCCCCCCCCACACATCAGCAGTTTAGATCTTGATAGTAAGTGCTTTAGAAAACTAAGTGCCACGGTCCACACACACACACACACACACACACACACACACACACACACACACACACACACACACACACACACACACACACACACACACACACACACACACACACACACACACACACACACACACACACACACACACACACACACACACACGTCTCCTTCTACAGACTCAGATTTACGATCGATGTTTTTGGAGATTAGTTTCAAAAGTTGGGTTTTAGTTTCCGCGTTAGTGACGCGTACGTTAACGCTTGTCACTTGAGCACCGCTTTGTTCAACCTTCTGTGTAAAGACAACCGTGGCCAGACGCCGCTTCACGTAATCTATGAGTAGGCGTATCGGAGAGAGGAGAGAGGAGAGAGGAGAGAGGAGAGAGAGATGTTTTGTGAGATACTGTCACATCTCCTCCTCTTGGTTCATGACGACGACGATGATGATGATGATGATGGCGGCGGCGGTCAGACAATCCATCTACCCCTGCTTCTGCTTCTTGAGGTAACGGGCGCGTTGGGACAAGCCCATCCCCATCAAGTAGCTGTTGAGGATCTTGGCAGGCAGCAGAGCCGTAGTCACCCAGCCCTGCAGGACGGAAGAAATTACACGGTCAGCTGGTGGCATTTACAAAGAACATCCGTCGTTAAAATTCAAGCCGTGGCTCTGTTTTAGGGCGGCGACTGACGATTAATTTCGTAATTGATAATATCTGTTGATTATTATTTCGATCAATCGATAAGTTGTTCGGTCCACAAAGATATTCAGTTTACTGTCACAGAGGAGCAAAGAAAGCAGAAAGTATTCACATTTAAGAAGCTGAAATCAGAGAATTTGGGCTTTTTCGCCCATAAAAACTACTTGAACCGATTAATCGATTATCAAAATAGTTGGCGGTTAATTTAGTAGTCGATTAATCGATTAACTGTTGCAGCTCTACTCTGTTTTAGTAACTGTTCAGTTTCTTAAAAAATAATACCTAAGTGAAGTTACACCCACTGTTTTGCAAATCTCTTCAGTAGCTGCAGCTTTTCGCAAAGAGATCATAAAAGAGAAACTTTACATTTCAGCATTTTTAAACCTTTTCTCAAACACACACACAGTTCTTTTTTGTTAACACTTTGTAGCTGTCAGTTGTAAAAAAAAAAAAAAGGGAGGGAAACTTATCTCCCTTAACACATTCACCAAATTGATTTCAGCCCCCCCCCAAATTCAATTCAATTCAAATTACAGCAACAAAATCTTTTATGCTTTGTCAATTAACTCCGCTCCCAGACAACAGTGTGGCAGTTGAGGCAGCCGATTGTGTTCTGAGGAAACCCCCCACAGTCTTTTAATCTTCTTCTTGAGTAAAGAGCAGTTTTACGAAGCGTCATAAACGGTTCTTCCATTGACTTATTATTACCCGGTTAAAATCCTTACCAATAGATTTTACTCTTAATTGTATTATTTCCATTCCTCATGCAAATGTACTTTTAAAAGCTGCGATTTCTTCTTCTTCTTTTATCACGGACATGGTCGAGCGTGGCTTAAGACTTGCTGTTGATAAAGACTCTCTACAAAGTCTGCTACTGACAAACGTCGGTTGAGGCTTGATGTTTGTCAAATGTCAGACTAAGTTGTTTGAACTTTTGTTTGAAATGTTTAACACAGCCAAAGTGCCAGTGGTCAAACTTGATTCAGTGCGGCATCTTAAACCAGCTCCCTTATAAGTTTTTCTTTTTGCCCCCGGCTCTTTGGCAATGGATTAATTGCATATTGTAAACGGCTCATTACTCTTAGGCGTCTCTCCAGCATCATTAAAAACTGCTGTCGTCAAGCCTCCAGTGAAAGAGAAAACTCGGACGCATCGGTATGATACAACTGCACAACTCTCTTTAATCTTCCCTTCATAAGAAAGATGATTCAGAAAGCATCTTTTAATCAAATCAATCAATCCTCGCAGACGAATGGCTTCCGTGATCGCTTTCAATCAAAGTTTCCGCTTTCCCACATCACAGCACTGAAACAGTTCTCACAAAGATTTTAAATGACACTCGCCTAAATAATGACTCAGGGAGTCTCACAGTCATGGTGTGGTTGTGTCTTCTACATAGCCTTGAAAAATGGACCATCTCAGTAATATTCTTCATGTGGTCCAGGTCATATTTAGAAGGCAGGGGATATTTTGTCAGTATCTGCAATTAAGAATCTGATAGAACCCCCATGAAGTGTGGCGTCCCACAGGGATCAGTTCTTGGGCCCCTCCTATTCAACCTTAACGAGATTCCCCTTAGTTAAATTCTCCCAAGAGTATAAGGTTCCTTACCACATCTATGCAGATGACACCCTGATCTATCTAATGATTTCACCAATTACTATGGTTCTATTTATTAATCCGTTCAAGTAGTTTGTAATAGTAGTTCTATGATTTCAGTTTCTTAAATGTGAATATTTTCTGGTTTCTTTGCCCTTCTGTGACAGAAAACTAAATATATTTGGTGTGTTGAAATAACAAAACATCATCTTGGGATTTGGGAAGCGCGATCTAAATTTTTCAAAATTTTATGACATTTTATGGAGCAAACAACTAAGCGATTAATTGAGAAAATAATCGACAGATTTATCGATTATGAAAATAATCCTTAGTTGTAGCCCTATTTCTATTGACTCACTCAAGTAATTCTCCTTAGCAGTAAAGACAGAATGTTGGCACTGATTCTGTTGGCAATGATTCTGTTAACCTAGAATCTTAAAGCACTGAAAAAACTGTAAATATAAATCAAAGTCCTCATTCTGGTAACTCAAAAACACATTTCAAATAAAAAACTTTGCGTCCAAGCAAGAATTTTAACCAGAATTTTAATTTTTTGACACAGAGAACCAACAGTCAGGAAATATTCGCTCAATTATACAAAAAGTGAACTGGATTAAATTCCCTTACTGCCCCTTTAAGACTTCACTGACTTTAATGCATCCGTTTTATGGCTATTTTATTTACCTTATTACATTTGGGTTTTAATTCGCCTGCATCTTTTGCTTGTAAAACACTTTGAATAACCTCTTTGTATGATAACGTGCGACACAAATAAAGGTTGGGGCTTGTATTCACATTGAGGTGAAGTATCTTTATAGGCCTCCTTAATTTCCACATCCATTAAATTATATTAAAAAATCTTAGGCAAATTAACGACAGCAGAGATGACGGAACAAATTTTGTGTCTGATTGTTGCAGACTGCAGCTAAGTGGCGGTCCAATTTAGATACTGGTGAACTGTGGATTATCACCGGAAAACGGACAGAGCCGTGCAGCACAGTCTGACGGGATTATCGGATAATCATGACAGACACAACTTGTCTGCAGCTGGTGGTTTAGTGAAACAACAGAGGCCGACGACAGGCGTTCACGTTATCTATGGACTGCACAGGGTCAACAAAGGCTTTGTCCGCTGAATATGATTTATCGACGGCCTGTGTGCTGTAGTGGACAGTGTGTTGTTATTGATATGTTCATCAATAAACGTGATTATTGACGTTGCGGTTCACAGAGTTCAACAGTATCCAACAGGACACGAAGGGGGGGAAAAAAACTGGAAGGAGACCAGCAACCGTTTGTTCCCTTCAACGGAACCAGATTTGTGTTTCTGTCTCATTCGTGATGCTCGTGTCTCCGCAGAGTAATTACAATGTTAGGATGCAGGCAATGCTGCGAGGTAGTGAAGCATCCCACTCCATTATTTCAGAGGATGTTTACCTTCTGACAGAGGCGTTAGTAACTGTTGACACAAAATGAATGCAGTGAATGGAGATGAGATGAGCTGGTACCAGGCTCCTTTGTAAGAGGTTGCGACTGCAGCCCCGATGAGGTTTTCGGAGCCGTTGCCCTCGCGGAACCTGGATTTACCCTGTGACAAGAGTGTCGAGTTGTGTTTTTCGAATGGTATCACTGAATGCTCCAGCTGTGCTCCTTTACCTTATACTGTCACGACTCAGGTTGCCAAATACTCAAGGTACACTTCAGTTGTTCAGACTGGTAATAAAATGGACGACAGTATGCAGAGCGACCAACCGGCTGAGGCACTGTCAGCAGGCCTCAGTGGTCAGTTCAGTGTACGAATGACAAAACGGTGAAAGTCCTCATTTAAGTGTTCAGTGCCAGTCTCTCTTTAACATGTCAGCATTCTTGACAATAGTCATTAAGACGTTGAATAAGAAACCTTGAAAGGCTGGAGATGCTTTATTTTAATTTTTTTCAAAGAAACGGTTACACAAATCCTGCCGTGAAGCAGCTTGATGTGCATTTCATCGAGTTCTACAGAGACACTATTTGACATCCTGTGTATAACACAGATTGTGATCACTGAAGAAGCAGTTCATTTAATATTCAAAAACTGGTTTAGTGACAATCAAAATGAAGGGCAAAAACTGACTGAGTCGAGATTTGAAAAGAAAAATATATGACATGTAAAGGTTGAGAATTCATTTATTCTTTGCTATCCAGACTCACCATGATGGCGTGGGGCAGGTAGCCGTTGGTCTGGGTCTGCAGCCCCACGGTGTTGAGCTCGGCTGCGACGTAGCGCTGCGGACTGGGCTTGTCCAGCGTGGCCCGTCGGATTTTACTCAGCTTGGTAGCAACAAAAAATGGTAGAACGCTCTGGAAAAAGAAGTAAACACACTGGGTTTTATAAAAGTTTCTAGTTTTACAGTACAGTTAAATGGGCTGTAAGGGATTTCGCTGATTTTTACAACAACGTGCATTGCTTTAAATTACATTTTTGACTACAGGTAAGAACCACCAAAAGTTATCAAAACCCCACTGTGGTGTAAGTAGAAGAATTAAAGCTGGTTGGTGATTTACCTGGATGATGATGCCTTTGCTCTTGTACTCGGCCTGCAGTCCTCGGGAGAAGAAGTCCACAAATGCCTATATAAAGACACAGACGGGTAAATTAAGGTCAAAACTACAACCATACACCAAAAATGATTTAAATAAAAGAACATTAACGCAATTCAAAAAACTGCCATGCATTAACTAGCGATGAGGAAATATGTGCACAAAGAGTTCATGTGCAACGGCAGTTGTAAAGAACCGAGGCGATCATTAAATTGAGCAGCAAACCAGAGGTTTCACCCTGGGTGTATTTTTTATGCTCTTTCAAACTTCTGCATCGCAGAAATGGGGATTTAGTAGATAAACATGACCCACAATTAAGACACAAGCACATTAATCAGCTGAAATTGTGAACAGCAGGCTGTTTCTTTAAGGTAACAAACACACACGAGACACTTGTAAACCGTTATGACGCCACATGCCCCATAAACATTTTTAATTGGTGCACTACCTCGGGACACGGGTTAGTCACAGACGTGTTTATATTCAACGATTAAATATGAAAAGGGAGAGGATCGCTCACTTTATCCATACGTCTAAATAAATGTTGAACCATCATCAACGGTAGGTGCGTTTTGCCTAAATAACATGGAATAATTCATGACCTGAGAACAAAGATGGATTTTTTTTCCTCATGGACCACATGATATGGTATGGTACAGTATGAAAACTGATTAAGGTTCTGGGATGCGTGTATAGATCACACTTTGCTTAACGCTTGAAGAAAAGCCCATGAACCGCGTACTGGGATTAGGGCTGCAACCAACGATTATTTTCATAATCGATTAATCTGTCGATTATTTTCTTGGTTAATCGATTAGTCCAATAAAGTGGTGAAAAATGTCAATCGTGTTTTTCAAAACCCCAAGATGATGTATTATTTTGTCCACACACCAAACATATTTAGTTTACTGTCATAGAGGAGCAAAGAAACCAGAAAATATTTACATTTAAGAAGCTGAAATCAGAGAATTAAGACTTTTTTTTCATTAAAACTACTTGAACCGATTATCAAAATAGTTAGAGATTAATTTACTAATAGATTAATTGATTAACTGTTGCAGCTCTAATTGCGATCAACCTTGGAGGCGGAGTAGACGGTGAGAAGAGGAACGGGGTACATCCCGCTGCCAGATGAGATGTTGAGGACGGCGCCCTTCTTCCTGGAAACACGGGGAATAAAAAGCAAACGCTGTTTTACACTGACAAGAGACAGGAGAGCACGAAAGGCAAAAGGAGACGTGAGAACAAACACTTCACCCTGAAATCAATTCCCGGCCGATTAAGAGAAAAACGGAACCATGTGAGCCGGCAAGCTGAGCCAGAACTGCTCTTGTTGTGCATCACAGACGAGCCGGTAGACATTGACGAGGATCAAACTCACTGCAACATCAATACTTAAATATTTACACTTTGATATTTTCTTTTTTCCTTCGGCTTGTGGTTTCGTCAAACAATGTGCCATATAAACTAGAGGAGGATGATGCTTTGAGAATTAAATCTTTGTCTATGGGTGATTGTGATGGCCAAGTAAGTGAAGGCTAAATATTCATCAGCTACGACAGTTTAATCAGACAATAGCAGATATTGGCTGTAATAGAGACTTCAAGACATTTCTATCATATTACAATCACCACAATTACAGATGGTTCAGTGGGAAGTTTTATTTCCACAATAACAACAATCCTGTAAATTGAAACACTTTATTGTGCTATGATTTATGATATGATATAGTTGAACAGAATTTTTTGTGGACTGGAGAGAGTCATTTTTGGGATACTACGACAGAGTATTTATTAGGGCCACATTGAGAGAATATTTTTTTGAGATTTTGAGGATAAAGATGTAAAATTTATGAAAATAAAGTCATAATATTTTGAGAATAAATTCGTAAATTTGGTCTCTGTGTAATTTTTGTGGAGAAATGTCAGAAGAGCAGTCCCATGCGTTACAATGAGGAACGTGGAGAAACTTTGTGAAGTTGAACTCTCAGTCAGGGTCAACGAGAAAAAGCGTTTAATAAACGTTTAACATGCATAACATGACATTAACGTTCTGTAACATAATATTAAATTAAATTTAAATCACTTTATTCTCGTAAAAATGGGACTAAACTCTCATATTATTATGACTTTTTCACGTAGCTTGACGACTTTATTCAGATAATATTTAGACTTTATTCTCATAATATTACGACTATAATCTCGAAGTCGCACTTTAATTTTTTCCCTCAACGTGGCCCTAAAACTCCGTCGTAGGATACCACTTCACATCATATCACCGTTTCATTCAGCGTTGACAATATGATGTAACTTGTGCTGGTGTTGGTTAATAAAGATTCACAGTCAGAAAAACTCACCTCTCCACCATTTGAGGTAAAACAAGACGCGTCATCTGGAAACACGACGGAGAGAGACAGAAAAACAAGGTAACACGTGTGAGAAACAAGAGCAAAATGCATTGGACAAGACAGGAAATTCTATTAGTGTGTGTGTGTGTGGGGGGGGGGGGGTTGTCGACAAGTGTGTTAAAGTTGTGTGTGTGCGTGCGTTGTGAAGTGAAGAGGTGGTTGGGGAAGGAAGACAAAGAGGAAGGGAATGATAATGAGAGCAGAGGGAGCCCTTTAAAGAAATATTGAATGACATAAATTAAGTATTAAGAGAGTGGGCGGACTTTAGCTGTTGCTCTGGGAACAGCTGAACACTGAGAAAAGGGAGGGAAGTGACTTAACCCACGTTTTGTCCCGGTGTTCTGTGTGCGTGTGTGCGTGTGTGTGTGTGTGTGTGCGTGTATGTGTGTGTGTGTGTGAGTCTGTGTGTGAGTCTGCCAGTGGATATAAAAAATGGTCTCTGCTCCAATTTGACTCTACATTTTCACACCACTCACATTTGGTGATATTTGTAATTAAGTTGAACTTTAGCAGTAGGTAAAAAAAACAGGTGTTATCTTCCCACACAGACAAGATTTAACTCGCTGCCAACGCTCCTCTACCACAGATGCACTTGAATGGGAAGCACTAACGCTGTTATCGAGTTGGATTTTCCTCTTTTTTTGGTCTCAAAAAGCCTCATTAACATCAATGTTTTAAATTGAACGACACTCACCTGACACACTGATGTTATGTTCACGTTGACCATCGTGTCGATGAACTGAAACACGGGGAAAAAGGAAACAGGAGCATTACTACAAATAGATCGGTGTGTTAACTTACACGTATCGTGGTTCAGCAATGTCGACTGTTTTATTTGTCCGAGTAGCAAACGCAGGTTATTAGATAGATAGATCATTTCTTCAGAGAAGCAAATACATCAGGGCTCAACACCACATTTTCCGACCATTTTTGAGACAGTGCAAGTATTTTTTTACAACTAGTCGGACGCTTCAGGTCACTTGAAGCCTGGTTCTGTCTTAAATCTTTATATTCCTGTATGATATAATCGTTCATATATATTCACAGAAACATAAAATAAACCTTTAACTTACAGTGTCCAGATCGGGCAGATTGAGGAAGAATTCGGGGTAGGAGTAGGATATTCCCACATTGTTCACTGTTAAAAAAGGGAGGGGGAAAAAACAGCATTGGGACATTCAAAATAAAATATAATGTGACAAACCTGATGGATAAAAGAAGATTACATTTCTATAAATGTATAAATCCAGAGTGTTATTCCTCTTTCTAATCTATAGAGGGCAGCAAAGGGCTGAAGAAGGCAGGATAAGTCTACCTCTCATTATTATTATGAAAAGCTATAGCATTACTGATGTCTCTCAATGACCTTGGTTCAAACATGAGTTTCATATGAGCGGACTTCATTAAATATGTTATGAAAGATAAGGTGAGTCTTACCCAGGACGCCAATCTCGAGCCCCGCGAGTCCTTCTTCAATTTTTGCGTAGATGTCGACGGCACTGAAGTCCGCTGCGATCGTTTTGGTCTCCACACCACATTTGCTGGCTGAGGGCACAAATAATAGCATTTTGATAAATACATATATGAGATACAATGACAGATACCAGAATGCATTTTTGACGACTGCTTACAAAAAAGTCACTTGCAAAGGGAAAAGCAGGGCAAAGGGGAAAAAGATATGATTAAAAACCTAGTAAGTAAATCCTTCATCATCAATGAGGATATCCGTCCCTTAAGAGAACGCTGTCGCCTAATTGGACAGATTCACTTTCGGCGGCGGCGGCAGGAGCCTTTGCTGCCCCGCAGCCGAGAGCACAAGGGTCCTGCTGAAAATCTCCGTTCAGTGAAGGATCGCTCGTGCAAAACACGCAATTCGATGCAATAATCACTCATCTGCTAGTGATTCAGCCCTGCTGGACTAGCACACGGTTGCAATATGGACGCAACCGGTTCAGGTTGAGGATAAACGAGGGGCGGCAGCGGCCGCATGGATCATTGAGACGGAACTCCAGTCGAGCTGCCGTCATACTTAACACATAAACCATATTAGTCGTGCGCCTCCGGACCACAGGTGCTGTTGATTTCCCTCGACTGCGGGAATGCAGGATTAGTTCAATTGATGGATTAGGCAGAAGTGATATTGTGCTACGTACGGTATATCACAGGGATTTACATGCAAGCGTGTACACAAAATATCTCCCGCTCCCCATTCATTTTTCAGTGTCTGCCGACATTTTTGTCTGCATTTACACAAAAAAAAAAAAAAAGAGAAATTAATGAAAAAAATAAACGTGGGGGCTTGAGTCCTCCTGCGGCGGCAGCAGCTACGGATTCTTCTTCCCTTCACGCTGAATACTGTCCAGCACAACAAAGGCTTAAAAATACGCCCCAGAAAATGTAATAAATAAATGTGCGTAAAACTCACAGATCGCTTTGGAAACGTCGTCCAGCTTCTCCTGGGAGCGGCTGATCAGCACGATCGAGAAGCCTCTGCGGGCAAGCTGCAAAAAAAAAACAACAAAAAGGCATATACTTCACCGGATATCGCACACGGGGAAGAAGAGCATTGATGATTAATCTGTGATTGGTCTAAAATTCTCTTTTAGAAAAAGAAATAACTTTCGTCAAGAGTTAAAAAATTTACAGGGAATCTTTACCTCCTCTGCGTAGGCCTTCCCAATCCCATCTGTGGCTCCCGTCACAACTAAAGGGGAAAAACATGAGACAGACAACTAGATTAAATGAATGCTATGTAGATAGGCATGATAAAAGTTTTTCCTGTTCAAAACTCATAATTGAAAGCGCTTAAAAAAATGTAACGAGGCAAATTACACTTCACCATATTCACCGTCAAATTCCCACACAAGTACAACGCATAGATTATTAACCATGAATATAAATGCAGGGCTCATTTGGCTGACTCATTAAAACGGAGGAAAAGCAAGTTATGTTTCCGTTGTATACTTCCATAATCAAATATCATGTATCCATGCTACAGGATGAAAAAATTCTACATAGAATTTAAATTAGATGAAAAGGGACCAGAGACAAAATGCAAACTGGGACATTATCACATCCTCAAATGAATGTGTAAACTTCATGAATGCGTTGACCTTTGAAACAGCAGTGAGAGAATCGATATATACCGAATACAAACACACGCACAGTGAAAAATAAAGTCCTCTGTTGCTTGATGGTCAAAAGTATGTGGACGCAAAAACATTCCAGTCGTATATGATTGATGGACGAAACCGTAAGCTTTTATCTGCTGCTAGAACAGGAAGGTTTTCCACCAGACATGGATTGATTGATTGATTTGATAATACCTTATTGTCAGACACATCTGAAATGTGTCTCCACAGCAGCAGCTCCATCCCCAACACAGAATACGATTTGTATCGGACAAAATAATAAACATAATAGTCTCAAGTTCCGCTATAAATCTTTGGACTTTACTGCAGTGGTTTGCTCCCACTAAGCCTCCCGCCAGTACATGAAGGCACTGGAAACAAAAAAAAATTGGATGAAAGAAATATTTTGACCTCGATAGAATAAAGAAGTACTGGCTACGTGCCTTTGTCTTCTGTATTTGGCCTCAAACCTTGTGGCTGTGTGACTGCGTTTGAGCTGTTTTTCAAGTGAAACATTCCCACAGAAGAGAATATTCTCAAAGAATTTGAGGACAGGGATGTTTTTAATTCCCTGCTCTGGACTCATAAATCGATTTTGCTGGTGTGAAATCCATACAGAAGGCCGAGGGGAAACACAAGCAAAAAAAAACAAAAAAAAACAAAAATGCAGAAAAACAAAGCAGGGCTTGCCACCGTGAAGGAATTATAAGATAAACAGCGCCACCTACAGGAAAATTACCGCCACAGTAATACAGTGCTGAAGATGTCAGAGTAGCAGTGGACAATTTGACTCTCGAGTGATACCTGGAAAGCCCAAGGTGTAAAAAAAAAAAAGAAAAAAAAGAACACCAATTATCGGGGAGCACAAAAGGCTTTAGAAAAATAAAATACGCCGATTTTCAAAGGGTGAAAGGGCTGTGGACTGATGCACTGCAGGGTGAGGTACGTGGAGGCCAGCTGAGGTGAAGGAGGACAAAAAGAGAGCGGGGGGGGGGGGGTGGGGAGTGAGGTTGTCTCCGTCATCAGCGGCATTCGAGCGAACGGATGCCCTGGAACTGCATGGCACAAAAAGCAGCGGCAGCGGCGGCGGCCTATTTTTAGCAATTCCCATCTTTCAGAAGCAACTATTCATCACATCGCAGACTAAAGATAACACAAAGAGGACGGGGAGTCGGCGCGTAACAATATGTCCCCGTGTATGAATAACCTGTAACCCCACCGAAAAGTTCAGCTTGAAGAGCAACGTTCATCTTGTGTTAACTCGTGGGTGTTGATTTTCTTCCCTCTGCTTTAGGTGTCGGTTATGTGCAATTAAGAGTAATATTCCCATTTCATTGAATTCCCATTTTATGTCGCTACGGCTCAGGAGGTAGATGCGGGTCGTCCACTGACCCAAAGGTAGGCGGTTTGATTCCCAGCTTCTCCTAGTTTGCATGCCGACGTGTCCTTGGGCAAGACGTTTGACCCTAAATTGCCTCCGACGGCTCTTGGGTATGAATGTGTCTGAATGTGACTTGTCCTGTAAAGCGATTAGAGCAAGACCAGAAAAATGCACAAAAAAAATTCTGCATTGTTTATCTTGTAAAATAAAAGTAGAGCTGCAACAGTTAATCGACTACTAAACTATTTTGATAATCGATAAGTAGTTTTTATGGGAAAAATGATGTGAATATTTTGTGCTTTCTTTGCTCCTCTATTACGAAATGTCTTTGGTGTGAGGACAAAATAAAACATCATCTTGGTGGTTGGGGAAACACGATTGTCATTTTTTTTTTACCACTTTATGGACCAAACAAAGAATCGATTAATCGAGAAAATAATCAACAGTTTAATCGACAATGTAAATAATCTGAGTTGCAGCCCCAAATAAAAGCTTTCATCTTGTTTCTGTGAAAGGCTCATAACAGCCGGCTCTAATTTTTACCATCATAAAGCTCTGACATATTCCTGAGCATTACACCTGATTGTCAGTGTTTCAGCGGGTTTTTTTTTTTTTAGTGCTGCTGGCGCAACGTCTAATACAAATATCCCTGCAGAAAAAAAGAGTTTATTTTAAGCAAACATTCTATTTTGACGACACCATTCATTGCTCTCCTCTCACTCATCGTCCGTCTCCACACTTCGCCGTACCCATCTCCCCTTTCGCATGTGATCTTCCTGCGTACAGATGATGCCGAGGTGCCAAGCATCCTCTGGGGGCTGCAGCAGAGCCAAACAGAGGGGAGCGGGAGGGAGGGAGGGGGGAAAATGACAAACACGAACATGGGGGATCCTGGGGGCAACTATAAATAGCACAGGGAAGGGGAGGGGGGAGGGGGGAGGGAGAGTCTGCAGGCACAAGGATGATGGGGAACATGGGGCCGGGTTTATTTTTAACTGTTTTAAGAATGATCTCGTTTGCAGGCAGAACAGAACAGGACGAGAAGAGAAAAAAGAAAACACTTTTATAGCTGAGTGCACGATTCCCTTCACTCAAATGAAACAAGGGGCTATTTTAGGATCTGCTGTCTCCTGCAAATGTGGGTTAGAGTGACTAGGTGCTGCTGATGACGGAGCTAATTCACGCTGCCATTAGGGGGACGGACTCCTCCGCGGACATCATGCACCAGGACTCCGTCGGCTCATTACGTCATCTACACTTAAATAAAGACACGGTGACGGGTTTTTTACCAAACATGTCTCGTTATATAATATGCATATCGGCCAAAAGACAATGATTTTCCGACACAGGAACTAGAACTGTGCCTCAACGTGTTTTCTTTTGTCGCAGGTTCAACTTGATTTTCCCGCTGTGCTCTCTGCACAGTTTGGGAGGAAGTTTCTAGAATCCAGTTTGATGATCTGAAGTAGAGCTGCAGGAACTTTGAGGGGCGAGTCCCAACAGTGACGGATGCAGCAAACGTGATGTAGAGGAGAACTTTCGAATCAATGAATCGAATAGTTTACCAGTAGAATATTAAGTAGCAACTGCTCTAATAATTTGACATTTGTTTTCAATCTGATTGTCAATCAAAAAATAACAAAAACATTTTTTTTTTTAAATGTGCAAACTTTGTGACTATGCTGCTTTTCCCCTCGATTTGAATATAATTGATTGATGCCATTTAGTTCTAAAACTACTGCAGTGGTTCTCTGTAATACTATCACAGCCTCTCACACACACACACACACACACACACACACACACACACACACACACACACACACACACACACACACACACACACACACACACACACACACACACACACACACACACACACACACACACACACACACACACACACACACACACACACACAGGAGATGTGGGCACCCCCCCCCCCGATCGGGTCCACTGCAGTGAGACAAAGTTTGTGAATGAAAAAAAGTAGCAGCCGAGACAAACCGGCTCCTTTGGCTCGTTGCATCCTTTTGCATGTGTAATCCAAAAATAAACCCCCCTCCTCCTCCTCTTCCTCCTCCTCATCCTCCTCCTCCCGCCTCCTCGTCTGATGCTTTTCCATTTTTGGCAGTGTACATAAACAGATCAAAGCCAACTTCAGCTCGCATCCTCAAAACAGTTTTGGGTTTTCATTCACAGACTGATGCGACTAAAAAAAGAATTTCCCATTCAATTCAAACCCTCTTATGTTAGTAGTGCATCTAGAATGAAAATGTGAGGAGCCAAGCGTTCAGGTAAAAAGATAAACAAAACAATATATATATATATATACACCGAAACAATTAAGATTATTAACAAGCATCTGGATGTTCACTGTGAAAATGATGCCGGGTAATAGAATCCCTAATAATAGAATTTCTTTTTTAACATTAAGATTATTAGCCATAATGTCGCAATCATCCAAGGTCGCCATGAGCTACGAGATTGTGGAACTGTGGCATATGCACCTGTCGAAGCCACAAGTCTAGAGCTGCAACAGTTAATCGATTAATCGATTAGTAATCGAAATTAATTACCAACTATTTTGATAATCGATTAATCGCTTCAAGGAGTTTTTATGAAAATAAATGTCTAAAAATTCTCTTGTTTCAGCTTCTTAAATGTGAATAATTTCTGGTTTCTTTTCTCCTCTGTGACAGTAAACTGAATATCTTTGGTGTGTGGACAAAACAAAACATCATCTTGGGGTTTTGGGAAACAAGATCATAATTTTTCCACCACCGAACAACTAATCGATTAATCGAGAAAATAATTGACAGATTAATCGATAATCGAAAATAATCGTTAGGTGCAGCCTTACACAAGTCTGTATGATATCAACATTGTTTTTAGGAAAACATGTTTTTTTACACAATGTCATTGAGAAGTACTACATTACCCACAATCCTAAAGTGTAACATCGACGTCTAGCTGTTACCATGGAACTTCATGTCGGCTAGTGATGCTGCATTCCATTATACTTATATTTCACTTATACTAAGTAATTACAGAATTTATTTTTTCTCTCGCTTCCGAATAAAATGTTTTATGGAAACGATTCATCTCGTAGTTTGTCGGCTTGGTTCCAGGCTTAAAAACTCTTTATATAAGGATTTATTTATTTTATCAAACATCAATGGAGTAAATGAATGGAAACTACACTCTGGAAGCGGAGCGGTTCAAAAAGTGTCCAGTCAGCGTTTTTCAGCTCTCTCTGTTTTCTTCTACACTACAAGTCCGATGAGGTTTTGAGCTGATTTGTGTTATGGTGTGAACCTTGAACGCAACACTGGCCAACAGTATATCCGCCGCAGCCGTCTGTTCAAACTTCAAGGTCGAGTCAGTGAGGACAGATGGACACTACTCTGTCTGATTTGATAATCTCCTCCCTCTCGAGCCATAATCCACCCACAAGATTCCCGACGGTTTACGCCCGGCGACAAAGAGCTGACCCCCTCACACTGACCACTCTTTGTTTTCTGGTCAAAAGTACCACGGACTGACTCCGCCGGGACAAAGACGTCATAGTGTCTGTGGGCTTGGAAGATTATCAGTTTGAACTACGAAATAGTCAGAGGAGCAAACTTATTACGCAAGACAGGAGTTGATGGCGAGTGCCAACAGCTGATGATGAGTTCAAAGACCAAAAAGGTCCATGAAAAGGAGAAAAAAAATCACACTGCAATGCTGCCAAAATCTCAATCTTATTATATCCTCACATTGTACAGAACTTTTCATTGAAGTCCTAAAAAAAATGAATTGCTGACATAAAATGGAACAAGTTAGTTGAACTGATTAAGAGTCCCAACAAAGAAAAATGAAGTTAATCTACAGGAATGTAAAAGATAGAAGTTTGATCGGTTTTACAAAGTGTTTCCTAATCTCAGTCTGTTGGTACAAGGCTGTTGGTACAACTTCATTACTCAATCATCTGTTATCTACGGCTGATATGAAAGAAGAAAAAAGAGATTTGTTGGTACAAAAAGTAGGCCAATGGAATTTAAAAAACTAAACTCTGGATCTGACGCTATTTAATACAAACACCATGCAAACTGTTTCCTGTTGTATAGGGAACACAAACAGAAAAACTGATTTTGGAGAATTTATTTTGAATGAATTTTTTTTATTTGATACTTTTTATAGGACTGGGCGATAACACAGTTAAAGTAATTATCTTGATAACATTTTCATCGAAAACATAACAAAAGTTTTATATAATCAGTATATTTCTTACGCACTTTGCAAGCATGGTGAGGAAGTATGTAATACAAATAATTTTTAATGTTCTAATGTTGATTAGATATTCTCTACCCATAAAGATAAAACCACAACCTTCAAGCATGAGAGAAATAATGATGTGATATTTATTGTGATAAGTATCGATATCGACTGATGTGAAAATGCTTATCTCTATAACATTATGGCCATAATTTGAACAGCCCTCAACCCAAAAGCTGTTGTTGTTAATTGATTAATAAATTAACTTATAACTTGTAAATTTCAACAGTGTTTTTCTGCTAATTTCTGCATTGTTATGAGCTTTTATGAAAGTTTACGCAAAGAGAACATACAGTCACTTCATATGGAATTATCTTTCAGAATTGCATTCTACCTCGCCATTTATTTTAATTAAATTTCAACTGTCCGAATGGATCATATTGGCATTGTAGTAGCATATACACGGTGTATATTTTATATGTAACAATATAATACTTGAACATTATTTGATTGGGTATCAGGGTTGTTTGATATACATATATGCAAAAATTGCATGGGGTTTCTTCTTTTTCAATTTGTGCTATAGTTGGAAAAGTGCAATAAAATTTACAAATGTATTATTATTATGATTATGATTATGATTATTACGTCCAACTTCTCTGCTGTAGAACTTTTGGTTTCTTGGGATGTGCACCACCAGGGCTAGCTGGTTAGCATGCTAACTACAGCAGAATAAAGTGATTTTTAAAAAAAAACAACAGTTAGCATTAGCATTGCTCTCCATCGAACAAAGTGAAGTTTGAAGCAGCCAATGCTAACATCGGCTAGGTAGCGATAGCAACAAAAAAACACCAACATGTATCCCCTTTTAATAAAGACATCAAGCACAGTTTCCTCACCTGCCCATGGCCCCAGTTTGCCGGGTGACACGAGCCGCCCGTTGCCCAGCACCCACACCCGGATCCCGGACAGGAGCCGCCACACGCAGCTCACAGACAGCCAGGCCGCGGTCAGCGCGCCTAGGCCGAGGAGCGGCGTCTCCAGGGCCCGGAACACGGCTTCTCCGCCGGACGACATGATACAACTGCACCACGGACAACTGACAACTGGGGAGTTTATAACCTGCTTGCGTGAAAATGTACCGACAAGTGCTCAAAGTGCAAAGTGAGTGCGAGGAGTACGTCCAGGGATCCCGGATATCCGCATAAGCGATGCGCTGCTTGTGATTGGTCGCTGTTCTTCTTCTTCGAGCAAATTTTTTTTTTTTTTAAATCGGTGCAATACTGCCACCTTCTGTTTCACCACGGTTACAGTTTTGCCTGTCTTCAGCCTCATTTTTGCACAAATTAAATTAGAGATTAAAACGTTTATGTGGTGAAGCATTTATTGAGGTCTTATGTTGTTTTACATTATCTAGCTATTCTTTCCGTTGCACTTTTTCCACTTACGCACGACATGATCAACATATTGTCGGGCATCTTTAAGGCCCTAAGACACCTCAGATCTTTTGATCCCCTGTGAACCGTTGCGTAGCCTGAGATCCTCGTGCAGAGGACTTTCTCACAGCTCCAGAGATCGAGGGGTCGAAGATTAAAGGGGGACAGAGTCTTTCTGCGGTCAGGGGCCCCGAAGCTCTGGAAGGACCCGGTTGTTCCAAGCAAGGTCAAGGTTGAAGCACTGGGGCGATCAAACCTTTGCAGTCATAACCGCTTTTGTCCACTTTGGTTTTAAAATGTGCTTTCGTGAATATATTTGACTTGAATTCATCCTTGTCCTTCTCAAGCTGCGGGGCGTTTATAACAGATGAGGGGAAAATGATTCACTCTTTGCATTGCAGTATGTAAGATGTTGATATTTAAGATTGTCTCATATTTTTACAACCTCAGACTAAATACAATATAAATACTAAATATTTAATCATGCCTGCTGTTTGGCTGTTGGTTGAAAAACCTTGTTTGAAAATACAGCAACAAGAGTTATATATGAAATTCCAGCTGTTGGAATTCTCCATATAGATTATGTGGATTTCATATTATCCAACTACTTCTTCTATTTCTACAAATGTTTTCTCAACAACTGTTGTCCAGCTGTTCTCCCCTAAAGGCTCCTGTAAAGAAAACTGGCAGATGATGTTGAGCAACACTGAGTTTGTTTTACCTTCTGTTTATCACATTTTATGGAAATTCATAACACATTAAATGGGGATCAGATTTTAGGAAAGTCAAGAAATATTCATGAAGTATATTTACAATATTGTGAGAAATCCGCGAGCACAACATACGCATGTGCAATACACCTATATCACCCTGGGAAATTGTAAGAATTATTTAGAATTTGTCCAAAACAAGAGTCTTAATGGAAAAAACGGTGGACAAAGGACTTTTCTTCCATTAGATATTTTGTGTTTGTTGTAAAATGCGTGTTTGATTTGATAGTTTTCCCAAACAAAAGCATGGAAGAGAATATACATATCTTTCCTTTCCTTTTGATTTCTTCTTGCTTCATCGAAGTTACGAGACGCAGTTGAATCCAACTCAATACACAGACACACACACACACACACACACACCGAGCGCACGCTTCAGCCAAGTGGAGCAGACAGCAGTGGTCCATAATGTGAGAGTGAGCGTTACATAAGAGCGTTGCATGCTAAAAATAGAAATGCAGCAATGGTAAACACAGGCGTCTAAACTGTTGGCTCCGAGCGTCCAAAGGAACCTGAATGGAATCCGTATTAAAGCGCCTCCGAGGACGCAACTGGGTCCAGCTGTGGATCATGACCACGGGATCCTGCAGGGACGTACAGTACAGTCGGCCTGGAGTCCACGTGTGTGTGTGTGTGTGTGTGTGTGTGTGTGTGTGTGTGTGTGTGTGATGAGGAGCTAAAACGGTTTGCACTGACAAATCATCAAGAGGGATAGTTGATAAGGCTGATTTGGTAATTTTTAAAAGTATGTGGACGTCCTTTTAATCACACGACATGGTGCACTGCTAATTCTGCTCCACATGTTGATGTCATGGAGTTTGTTTGGCATTTTCGAGGATGGACCTGGTTTATCGAGAGGCAAAAGGTCAGAAATGTGTCTTTTATTGGACAAAACACACACACACACACACACACACACACACACACAAACATTCAGGAAGATATGTTAAATGTAATGAACGACGACACACATTTTGTGTCTTCTGTACCGTCATATTCAACTTACACAAAATACCCACACGACATCAGATGAGTTATTTACATTTATTTTTCTTGCGTGTGATTTTTTTTTGCGCAGAAAAAACGTGAAGTTCAACTTCAGCTTTATTATTATTTCCACACACACACACACACACACACACACACATGCGTATCACAGACACCGACAGGGAAGTAAAATGTCGTTCCTCATGGAAAAAAGTGCAGCACCGAACAGATATTACGTCCAAGTGCAAAACTATAAGAAGTGTAAAGGAGAAAATATTTGTAGACTTAAATGTAAAAAATGTAAAACAAAAAATTAACATTACGGAAGACAAACACGTGGTCAAGAAGAAGTCCTCGCACATCAGCAGCGGTAAAGGTGCACACCGGTGACATATTTACTAAAACTGCACATGTGAAATCAAAAAGGACTCATGGAGGAAGATTTCACACTGCTTTTATTAAACATCAATTCTGCAGCATACATGTTCAAAGCATCGCTAATACTGTACAGTACATACGGTCAAATTATCAAACACAGGAAGTGAGGTCAACACTACATCCAGCCACTCTCAGAATATGACTGAGGATATTTGATTCATCCACATAATTTGATTTGTCATTTAGTGCACAGACGTTATGTCACATTTACACAGAAGAGGAGAAAAGAGGTGACAGCATATGACAGTATGATAGAAAATGTGGGGTTGCATGAAAGACATTTTTAAGGAGGGCGACAGGAGAACATGCACAAAGAGAGGAAAGAGAAAAAGGGCAACACACACACACGCACACACACACACACACACACACACACACACACGTCGTCTTGTCTCTCTCTTTGTCATGTTGTTTAATTTGAGAAAAAACAAAAAAAGTCATTCATTCAGGGGCAAACGGGGCTGTTAATAGTTATAACAATTAATACTATTACTACGTTAATAGTAAATATTTATCCGTTTTTTGCCCCCAGTTTGATGTAGTTGAATATTTGGAAATGTTTGCAGATTTCCATGTAATCCCAGTGAAGAGTCTAGCTGCTCTGTGTGCGTCTGAAAACTACAGATCAGCTGTTTCATCTGATAATAGACGGAAGAGTCACGTACGCGGCTGTAAATGTTTGGACTGAATTTTTTACAAATACCTTACACACTCCATACACACACACACACACACACACACACACACACACACACACACACTCCATACACACACACTCCATACACACAACCTGCTCTGCGTCAAGCCTTTCGCCAAAAAATGTATATGTTATGTAAAAAAAAAAATAAGATGACATGGTCTCATTCATCTACAAACATTATTTCTATGCGTCAGGATCTAAGTGGAGTGTTTGTCCCAACCGAAACACTTCCAGCGCGTTACAACAAGGTTTTTAAAAAAAATCAATTTGGTGTTTTGACTGTGTGCGTTTCCTTTTCGCTTAAATATTTCCAATCTTTTGCACCAACCAAGAGTATAGTAGCACTCTCAAATTCAAAGATGATGTATGATTTCTAATCCATTCTTTTTACACTCGCGAAAGAAAATGCAAAAAACAGATTTAAAATGATTGGATGTAAATGACCCTGTAGAAAGAAAGGGACACACACACACACACACACACACACGCACACACACACACATCTGAACTCTCTGGATCTCGACTGGAAATGTGTGACACTTTAAAAAACAGATTTTCTGATCTTTTCACTAGTTCTGTCTTTTCACAATGTTCTTGTTTCCTTCCACACACCTCACAAAAGAAAGAGAGATGACGGAGACAGACAGAGTGTGTGTGTGTGTGTTCTGACGTCTTCTGACTTCTAACTATGGGAGTGGGTGTGACCCCCGTATACCCGGGGCCCCGGGCCTCCACGTGATGGGACCCTCGTCAAAAAGAGGCTTAGACGAAAGGGATCGGTCACTTCGAGTCAAATCACCGCAGTCTTTATAACCGAGTGAATCGCTTCAAACGTCCGGGCCCCCGGAAGAAGAGAAGGAGACGTCGTGCATCACTTTGGGATTTTTTTGTGCGGGCACGTCGAGGTCCGTTAATCTTTATCATAACGACATTGGCAGTAACCTGACGACTCCGAGGTTTGATCAAGCAGCTGCTCTCCGTGTGGCAGCGTGGGGGCTGTTAAAGTTACCGTGTGTGTGTGTGTGTGTGTGTGTGTGTGTGTGTGTGAAGTGGTTGCACATTCAAATATTATGAATGTGTGTCGACATGATGTCGTGTGGTGACACTTTCTCTCCGTCCGTGGAGGAGAAAGTGGAACCACATGGCGCGCGACTCTACGTCGCGATTCGGAAAAGTGCAAATGCCTCTTCTTTTTTTTTCTTTTTTTTAAATTGCAGATAATATGAAAAGAAGGAGAAGAAGAATGAAAAAGACACAGGATGACACACAAGACAAAGTCAATCTAGAGGAGGCGTGGGGGGGAGTGGTGGTGGTGGTGGTGGTGGTGGGGAGGGGGGGGGGGGGGTCACGTCATCACAAGCATGTCCGCGGCTGTTGTTACTGAACATGGCGGAAAACATTTTGTCTACTTCCCTTTCAACAATTGTCACCCGGTGGATTCCTTCCTCCTGACCTCGCCGTGGTCTGGACGCTGCTGTGGTTTCCCCGGCGTCGTGTGTTTGTGTGTGTGTGTGTGTGTGTGTGTGTGTGTGTGGGATGTGGAGAACCTGTAAGTTCACAAGGCATGAAGACAAAAGGACAAGGAAAAAGCATTAGGAATAAAAAAAACCAAACATATTTCAATAGAACAGAGAACTGTTGTTACTTCGTTGGCCCGTGTCTCGGATGGAAAACTGATTTGAAACTGCTACAGGTTGACACACTCCAGACGTCAAGAGCGTCCACATGCACGTTTCAACTTCAACACAGACTGATGTCGACTCCACTTGATTTCTAGCACATGATCTATGTGGAGGATTCTTTAAAAAACAAAACAAAACATAATCCTGATTTAAGGTAGAAAATGTGAGTATCACGTTGTTGAGGAACTTTGAGCGAATGCGTCAACAACTATTTCTACGTACAAGGAAGAAATAAATCCCCACAGCTGATTCATCCTCTTCTCCCCGACACCTGTCGGCCCGGTGTCGAGCGTAAAAACGCGCGAGTATCGCTGAAAGACGAATTTCTGCCACGCAACGCACGTCTGCGTTTTCCATTTTCGCCCCCCCCCCCCCCCCCCCCCCCCCCCGCGTGACAGACAACATTGCAGCATTTGGCGGCATCCTACAGAGAATGCAAAGGTCTTAGAGCGTGCAGAGAAGACGGAGGGGATGCTGACGCGGAATAATTGATGCATGAAAAGCGATGCATGAAAGAACCAACCCTCCACACCAGTTCCTCTCTCGAACATGTTTGTTTGAGCAGCACGACAGAGACAGAACGACAGCGGGCGCGGTCGGACGTAATTGCAAAGGTGTGTACGGCACTGAACAACAAGGGGGCCGCTGGGTGAGGGCGTTCAGCGCGACACTCGCTCTTTTCGTTTCCTTTTTGACCTTTGACCTCGCCCACTTCACCATGTGTCAGTGTCACAGCTGGAGAGGAAAAAGTGTCTGATATCGAATGTTTCACATCCCGCTGTTACAGCCGACCGTGTGTGTGTGTGTGTGTGTGTGTGTGTGTGTATCACTCTTGTCCACTTCCAGCAACGTGTGGCTCCTCTCCTCTCCTCAGCACCACAACAATAACAACAACAACATCAACAACACGACCGACGTTCACATCCTCCACAAATGCTTTTTGGGGTAAGGGCTTCCCAAAGTCATGTACGCACAGCAAGCCCAGACCGCAAAAAGATTTGTGACGGACAAGTGCTCCTTCTCCGAGAAAATAAAAGAAAGAAGAAACAAAGATTCCACACCCACTCCGGTCCACGACTCCTCTGTGTGTGGTCTTCGTCCTCCCCGAGTGTGTCCAGATTGTGCGTGACGGAGGATGGACGGTTGCTTTAGTTTTGCCATGATGTAGCACAACCACAAGTGGAGAAAAAAACAAACAAGCGGACTGCGAGGCATTTGCTTTTGCATCAACAACCGTTGGACTTTTTTAACGCGCAGCGGATGTGGGGGGGGGGGGGGGGGGGGGGGGGGAGCCTGCGATCTCATTGGCCGCGTCCGTCCGCCAATGGCAGCGCGGACAGGAGCACCTCTGAGTGAAGCAGCAGGCCGGAGAGCATCTTCTGACAGCTCCATCCTCTCCCCTCCACCTTCCACGTGCACAGTGGACGCCGGGCGTGGGGCTGGACGACCAGTGTCATGGTGATTTCACTCTGGGACGAAAAAACAAAAAAATATAGAAAATGGCTGAGGTCGATTATTGCCTCGTGTTTCGTTCATGTAAAGTTTCCAAAAAAAAAAGGAAAAAAAAAGGGGGGGGGGGGGGGTTGGTTCATTTGGCCAGGAGGCAAGGAAGCAAGGAAGGGGCCCCACCCCGCCCTCGCTCCGTTTCCATTGGGCACGTCCAAGCCTTTTCATCCGCGGACGCGTCTCCTCCAGCCGGTCACGATTTTTCCTCCCCATCTGTCTCGAGCGCACCGGAGCCAGACGGCGCTGACGCAGCACGCGCGCCTTCACTCACTCACTCACTCACTCACTCACTCACTTTTCTCCTTTTTTTTTGGAGGCAGTCACGACTCGAGACTCCTCGTGCACGGGAGGATATCTTACCCCCCCCCCTCCCAAAAAAAAGAATCAATCTGATGCGAACAGGCATCATCGGATTGTAAAGGCACCGGCGCGCGCGCGCGCGCCCCCTTCGGCACGAGGCGGAGCAGCGAAGCGCACGAGCAACCTCGAAGCCTTAAAAAAACACCCATCTTTTTATTGTATTCAATGGCAAAAAAAAAAATCCGGTGCACCAAACTTATCAGGGAGATGCCCACGGTGGTGGAGGCGGCGGTGTAAAGACGCTCCTCCGTGTGCAAGAGCAGAGGATGAAAAAGACTTCAGCACCACAACAAGAGGACAGCTCCCCGACGCTCACTATAATAAAAAAATAATAAAATCCATCCACAGATCTGAGGCTCACATTCTGTCTCATATCATAAGAGCAACACAGTAACTATATTACATATATATATATATATATATGTATATATATATATATATATACATATATATATATATATATATAAAACACATCCACCCTTTGTTTTAGTCACAGCTGAGGGAGATTCCCCGTGTGGCTGCAGAGACGAGACACATTTCACATCTCTCCAAAAAAAAATAAAAAAAATCTCATCCTTAAATCAAACACATTTTTCCAACTCATCATCGTTTTGCAGCAAAAAAAATAAAACAAAAAAAACACACACACATATGCAACAAAGACTTGGTGTATAGGTGCAGAGAACTCACCAAGGTAGCAGCAGCAGGAGCCTCCTTTGAAGGAAAAAAGGGACACGAGTCGTGTATAGTCTTGCCACACACACAATAATAAAGAGAAAAGGACAAATGAAAAACGATAAGATTGTTTGTCCATAAGAAAAAATGCCGACGGCTTTTTCCGCTTTTCTTCCAAACTGTGCACACACTGTACTCTTGAATGGCAGAGCCTTTTATAGGAGTGATGCCCCCTATCTATTTCTGGATCACGATCCAACCCCGTTTCTATTTTTAGCTCGCGCGTGATGATGATGAAAAAAAACAACAAAAAAAAAAAACGGAGAGAGAGGAGAGAGAGAGAGAGAAATAACAGAAAAGCGCGCAGAGGTTCCTTGGAGGAATTTTGCGCGTGCGTGCGCTTTTTCAGAAGAAGCCGGCACGAGCTCTCCCGCCTCCCCATCCTCTCTCCTCCTCATCCCCTCTCCTCCCCATCCTCTCTCCTCCTCATCCCCTCTCCTCACCCGCACGGCAGATGCGCGCGCACGTCGTGTATAGCCCATATCATCTCAACTATAATGGCCCCCGAGAAGGATGCGTGTGGTGGAGATGCGGGATTCGAACGGGTCGTTTGTGAAAGTGTGCAGAAGTATCAATGCATATCCCCCCTCAACACACACACACACACACACACACACACACACACACACACAGAAAGAAAAAATGCAACCACCTTTTATTCTGCAGCTCATTTGGTACATGATGATATATACAGTATATATATATATATATATTTATTTTTTTAATATATGGCCTGTTTTCAAATTGAAAACAAATAAATCCATGGATAAAATTAAAGTAAAAAGTAAAGAGACCCTCGTCTCGTGGGGGCTGCGTCAGCCACCACCATGGGCATTGACGTCAGGTGGAGAATCTCCCTGCACTCTGAAGGTGGAGGCTGCTGGAGCCTCATCCGTTGACAATCAAACAAAAACAAAAACAAAAAACCCAACCCAGCTGAGGTCCAGTGAAAAACAAATCGTCATCTGAAAATGTTTGACAGCAGATTATATGGATGGAGATAAAGGCGCAGCTCCTCCTCCAACCACCTGCAACCTGGAAAGACCTTTGTTTGCAGGCCGCTGTACTTAAACATCTCTGGTGGCAAAGGAGAGAAGGGGTCTACTACTACTACTACTACACACCCACACACACAAACTGGTGTGTGAACTGAATATATCATATATCATATATCATATATCATATATCACAAGGGCCTGTACAGGTTGAACGTGCATGGCCGCAGGTTGCAGCAGGGGGGTTCAGGGGGTTTCAGGGGGGGGGTTCACCCCGCCAGGACGAGAGGCCGCTTCAGTGTGATGATGCAGAGGAGTGGAGAGGGGTTGTTTGCTTCCAGGCTGCCGCGGTGTGTAGTCCTGCAGACTCCCCATCCTCCTCTCCTCCTCCTCCTCTTCCTCCTCCCCCTGCACAGGGCAGAATGCTGAAACGCGTAGTAACGGAGCGGCGCTTGGCCGAGAGATGATGCTATTTTTAAACTCCCGTGCCTGCCGCTGCGGGTTCCTCTGCTCACGGTGGCCGACTACTGTACGAGGGAGACAGAGCATCAACAGTGGGTGAGCTTCCATACATGCAGGCGGAGACTGGGGGTCTGGTTCCACAGATTAAAGAACAAAAAATATACATAAAGCCAATAATAATCCTAGTCAGATTATGAGATGCAGTTTTTTTTTTGGTGTGTGTGTGTGTGTGCCCCTTTAAGAATGAGAGCTTTATTCATTAAAGCTGCAACCTGTAGGATTCCCATGGTTACAGGAGATTTTTGAAATGATTTTCTTAAAACAAAAATTTGTTTGACATTAAATTGAGTTAAAACAACGGATATTTTTTTAATATAAATTCTGATTTTTGCATTCACATTTCTGATAAATAGTCAGGCCTATATTCGCAAACAATAATACACCTCCCGCACGCACACATGATGCAGACCAGTGTTATAATAATAATAATATGATCATTTTATTTTTATGGCACCTTTTAGAAGAACTTCACAAAGTGCTTTCACAAAAACATACAGATCACAGAGAATTAAAATCAGCATTCCAACAATAAAACGGTTTGCAGGTCAAAAAATAAAAAAAGATATAAAAAGACGATATAAAAAGACGATATAAAGAGACAACATCAAATACATTCTTATTGTTGTGCTGTAGCAACGATGATAGCCCTCTGGATGCCCTAAAATGTGGTTAATCCAAGTTGATGATGCGGGTTGAATGTTAAAATGAAGTGATTTGTTTCGTTGGCTTTTGTGGGTTAAACAAGATGCAATGGATTGTAAACAATGGTAAATAGCTCTATTTAGTAGACAGCCATCCTTTCCTGTGCATCATGCGAGTCACTCATGGACGGTCGACGACGGACCAGGTCCAGACAGCTCAGATTGGAAGTGGGTTGACCGACCGACCGACTGAAGAAGTCAGACTTTGAGCCGAGCCAGGTCTTCCTCCCTTTCGACGGAAGCGGGAATCGTTGAGGGCAGGAATACCTTTTCCGTCGTGAGGTCGTCCATGATTTGAAGCATGACGAAGATGATCAGCGCCTTGGCAGTGGATCGGTCTGACCGCTCCGCATCAGGAGGTCAATATCTAGTATTTCAACAGCAGGTCGGTCACACTCTCCGTGGGCGGAGATAAACCCACCACGGCTGCAGTGTGCGAACAGGTGGAGGAGGATTTTTAAAAGATGTGGGGCAGTTTTGATCGAGCATGAAAATGATACGAATCTATGGTAATTGCCTTCTCGGTCACCAGATCGTATCTCAGCTGAACTCTCGGGGGAATCTCTCCTTTATCTTTTGCGTTTCAGACGAGGCTCGTCATCCCACCATCAGGAAAACGAAAACCTTTAATTGTGAAAAGTCTTTATCGCGGCTCAGGTCTACCAGACTGTTTTAATAATTTTGGAAAGTTTTATTTTATTCTATTTTGCCCTTTTTGCCTTTCACTGTTGCATTCTAGTTCTGCCCTACTGTGTGTGTGTGTGTGTGTGTGTGTGTGTGTGTGTGTGATCTTCAAATTGTCTTGAATCGATTCCTATGTTCGCCTTCAATATTTAATTTTCTCTGTGTGTTTTCGAAAGATGCCATATGAATAATAAAGATTGTTTAGTATTGTTGGAAAGAATAGAACAACTGACAATGTTCAAGCTGCGGAAACTTCCGTTCTGTGACTTCTGAAGTGCGAGTGTGTGACGGTTTCACTCCGGAGCTGTCCGTGGTGCTGGAGCCACAGGGAAGCGCGAGTGTGGGAGTTTGGCTTTAAATGGTTTGGTTTTAAATGTTGTCGTTTAAAAGAAAGATCATGTCGTGCATAAGTTTTATGTGTGGCAACGATTCTTACAGACAGAACAAACGTGTTTTACTTTCCAGCTTTTTGAAAATGCGGAGGATCTTCTGCTTTTCTTTGCTCGTCCTGTATGGCCGCGATTAAACGCCTTTGGTTTAGAAGAAGTTACTCAATCTTGTTTGAAAAAAAAATATGAAGACAAAACTATAATTGATTAATGGATGACAATAATAATCAAGTAGACAGGTTGACAATTATCACTAACCTGCCGCCGGCCGGCCCATGTCCTTTCCGTGTGGCGTTGACATGTTGGTTGTCATGTCAGGTTTCCTCCAGGTTCTCCGGCATCCTCCCACAGTCCACAGACAATCCAACTCGGGTCAAATGGAGACTCTGGAATTACCTGTAGATTCTGAATGTTTGTTTGTCTGCACTGCGGTACGCTGGTTACCTGTCCTGTGTGTACTGTACCTCACCTCTCGTCCAATGTCCGCTGGGATTGGCTCCAGCTCCCCTGTGACCCTCGAAGGACAAGTTGTATAGATAATGTTCTCTGAAAAATTAAAATTGCTTACAAAAACAATTAAAAAATACTGTTACATTGGTAACACAGAAATGAATTAGGTTTGTTCGACTAACTTAACTTCAAGTTGAACAAACTGAATTCAACCAAATGACGTAATTATTTTAAGATGGTAGACGGACAAACTGATAATTTACATTTACCTATATGGCTACATATCTGGTCCTCACACGGCCAGGACATTTTTATTACACCGAAATAAAAAAAAAGAATAAAACAAAAAGACAATATATATATATATATATATATATATATATATATATATATATATATATATATATATATATATATATATGCAGACTGAAAGACTCATGTCTCAAAAGTCAGCTGCAAGTTTATTTCTGTTTCATACGTATGTTTTACTGACCGTTTTTTCCCACTTTCATGTTTATACTAGTGGTTATTATATTCTACGCCACTACTCTGCAATTATATTCTCTCTCTGGTTTTATATTTTTTTTATTTGTTGATGCAATAAACTGTCATTTTTCGTGTCCTACATGCCCCGTCTCAAAAGAATAGCTCTGGTGTCTTTTGAGGAGCCGCCGTCGAAACATCTGATGACGATACGTCAACACACACACGAATATGTTTGTGCCTAATGAATGAGAGACGACCTCATTCAAAATGAACTGACGTATTTTTTTTTTCTTCTTGTGTGTGCGTGTGTGTGTGTGTTTTGAAATCGTGATCCGAGCTTACGTCACCGTGTCTTCAAAATAGTCTCCTCCTTTCATGGCCCATGTTGGAAACTCACTATTATTACATAACATCTCGCAACAACAATCCATTCTGCGTTACTATTTTGGGCCGGGGTGAACCGGAGCAGCGAGTTTGACTGACTGGCACGAACGCAGATCAAGTCGCTGAGTCGGATATGTGGTTATGAACTTTGCGTCTGTTTATATGACTAAGAAACAAACAAAAATTGACTATAATAACATTTGTTTGCTACCAACTGATAAAGATGAGACTGCTACATTTATTTTAGAGTATAGCTTCACATTAACAACAATAATTGCATGTAGTTCTACTGTTGCAGTTAAATGCTACAAGCTCAAAAGAACGTTGACGATGCCCGTCTGTTCAATCGATATATGACGTCTACTTCACTTCTGCACGCGGAAAAGCCAAACAAAGATATTAACTTTAATGTACGAGAGGAGACTGCAACAAAAGAATGAGCTGCCTCAGCTGCAGCAGACAAAAGGACTCCCAGTGAGTGTACTATCACTCTGGAAACACTCAATGGGTACAGAGCAACACACACACACACACACACACACACACACACACACACACACACACACACACACACACACACACACACACACACACACACACACACACACACACACACACACACACACACACACACACACACACACACACACACACACACACACGATGCAGTCTCTGTGGTGCGCCAACTCACATGCCCATTACATAACAGGGCTCCTACCCCCCCCCGGCAGATCTGCGCACGCTCTGCTACACACAAGCTATTTATAAACTGCGCCCGAGACGAGGCCGGTCAAAAATATACCGCTCCAGTCAATTATTCATTGACAAAACATTCCCAAAAACTGAGATGGGGACGTGGGCTGGGGTTGCACAGGAATAGACCAAGAAGGGCTCACAATATAATAATAGCAAAAATAAAAAAAGTCCATTATGGATGCAGCAGCAGCAGTTTGTCCTCAGTGGTACTGAGTCTGAGGGAGGGGTGGTGGGGGGGGGGGGGCAGTGTACGAATTTGCTCCCTCATGTGTTGTGCTCTGTATTTATAGGAAGCCGACACTCTGTGCATAAACACTCTCGGGCTCCTCCGCATCCATCTTGTTCCTTTACAGGATTCTAAAAATAGCGCGGCTGCACTGAGCTTGTGCCATTTTTAGGTCTTGCAGTTTGAAGCGAGAGAGAGAAAAATTATATTATAAAAAGAAAGCAGGAAGAAAAAAAATAAAAGGTGCAGTTTCACGCGGATACTATGTGGTTGCACTGCTTTCTTTCTTTCTTTCTTTCTGTGAAAGGACAAACTGTTCCAACTTTGTTTGGCAGCTCCGTGCTGCCTTCGGTAATATCATCATCAGCATCATCATCATATTTAAATAAGCAGCTCGGAACTGTCAGGTTTTAATAAGCGTCTCCCCTGTTTATTGCTTTAAACATTTATGGAGCAGGAAGTAACGCATTTTGTTTTGTACAGTGCTATAAAAACTACGGTCTCTTGGTCTTTAATTATTATTAGTACGCTTCTGAAAAATGACGGATAAACGACTGGAGCCTTAAAAAGGGGTTTTAAAAAGTTTTTATGGGCTGACTGATGGGAAATTAGGAGGTTTATTAAAACTGATGGTTGAAAAAAGCTGATATGAATTACAGGTTTCATATTCTCAAACACTGAAAACTTTTCTGCATCACAGGTTGTCAAACAAGAATTAGGCGAGAAATATATACATGTATATTCTTTTGCGCATGTGAATGTTTAATAATTCACATCTCTGGTGCTTAGAAAAAGAAAAAAAACTATCAGCTGTTGTGAAATGAAAAAAACTGATGCAAGAGTTTTCCCCCCCCCACAGCTTCAGATCTAACTCTTCGGGTTTTACCCCCAAATTATAGTTTAAGATTAGATTTTGAAAGAAGTTCTTCGGCGATTTAGAATTCACTTTCAGGACAAAATAAATGAATAAAAATCCACGAGTTGTCTTGTTCTCAGTCGTGCTGCAGCAGCACAGTTGCTGAGTTGCTTTGTCTGCAGACTCCACCTCGCTGCTGCAGTCACTCACAGCCGCTCCAACCTGCAGCTTCTAAAAGCGAAATTATCACTTCACACAAATGGACGACGTGAGTCGATCACTTCAACTTGCATCACTTCTCAGGGAGTGTAGCAAGTGAAGGCTCCTCACTAGTGTAGAAAGTAGAACATCTACTAACTTGAATAACGCTGAATTATTTTTTCATACCTTTATAAACAACTGTAAGACCGAAGATGCTCATCAATCCCAGATTTTTATTTAGACATTTTAATGTGGATACAGTGGTTCTATGCTGAGACAATTTTATTCAGAGTATATTGATTCTTTGGTGACCTATAATGTAGTTGCGGCCGTGTTCTAGTTGCAGCCAGAACCAGATAAGAGATTGCATCGTGATCGGTTGTACACTCTTCTTCTTGGCGGAGTTTTCCCCTTTCCTCTGACAGTGGCAGATATTAAAATGTGGCAGAAAAGCCACAGAAGAGAGGTAGATGTAGTGATTGTTTGATTGTAGTGATTATTTGTTTTTAAAACCAATATTTAGTTGTTATAGGTTTGAAAAATAAAGTTTTTGTCTGATTTTCACTTGTGTGCAACGACAAAGAAATTTACCCTTACAACTCTAACATAACCGTAACTAGAGAGAGACATTTTTACCAAATGATTCTTTTTATAATACGTTTGTGCTTATGTTATACGGTGTGCTGTCATGTCATATATGCTTGTTTTCGTTTTTATGCTCTGTAAATTCCCTCAGGGGCCATACAGGTTTCATTCATTCAATTGATTAACAAAAGGTCTGAGTTTGTGTGAAAATGGAAAGGCACAAATGGAACATGGCCGACGGTCATGATAATAACGATACAGTAATAATCTGATAAATTAAATTCTAGATAAGATCAGTTTCAGTTCACAAACCCCGGAATGTGAGCTGACGTTTCTGTATTTCCACACTGAGGAGAAAAACTTCCAAGTGGATTAAGGCAGACATCGAAGATCCCTCACTGAACGCCGAGTCATTTCTGATGCCATCTACTTGAGAACACAGACGTCACGCGGGGACTTCGTTGTGGAGCTTTTGTGACGCTCAGTCGTAAGAGTGTCATTTCTTTATCCAGTCAGAAGAGGCTGCGATGATGGAGCCCTGTGATTATTACACCACAAAATTACAACCACAGTGACTGTTTTTTAATGTTGTGGCTGATCAGTGTCAGTTTCATAGTCAGTCATGCATATGTCCAGGCTTTGAAACAATCTGATTATGTATGTAAAATACTGCAATTGTATCATCATAACTAAAAATAAGAGTCTGTCATCATTATTTGCTCTCTTCTTGAATATTAACTGAATATTCTTTTGAAAAGTATTGAATAAAATACATAAATATTGACAGTTTGTGTGTGAGAAGCTGCAGTTTGGATCTTTGAGTGCTGACATTTGATCCAATGTGGATTGATTTTAGTTTTTCATCACAAAAAACAGCTTCTAATCAGATATAGAATTGTATTTTGAACGATCACACAAATAAAAGACTGTTGGAGCAGTAAAAGGTTGGGCGGCGCCACCTTTAGGTTGGTTTTGAATCTTTACTTCAAAAAAAATAATAGCAGATGTGTTTGTTCATATCCATTAATATCCATATTGATCCACAGTCTATTTTAAGCTCCAACGAGTCCAAACACTTGTTTTTTTTAATCCGATAAGAGACAAAGAAGTGACACAGAGAAATAAAACTGATCAATTCCACACGTTGCCTTTAATACTGTACATTTAATACAGATCCCACTTAAGGTTTTTTTTCTCTTTTTTTATAGATGGTCGACGGCAATTCCTTTTTTTTTCTGCCTTGACAATTTCCATAAGTTAAGAAGCACATGTAATAGCATATTTAATTTCCTCTTATTCGTTTTTTAAATTAGCTTGGAGCAAAATCAAACTGTTTGTAGGTCCCATAGAAATGGGAATGCTATAGATAAAAAAATAAAAAGTGCAAAAAACTGAGAATTCCCATTTTCCTTATTAGGGCATAAACGTAACAAGGGCGTATGTCGTTTGAGTCAACTCATTTAACCTCGGAGTCGAGAAGCACATTCCTCACCGCCTCAGCAAAAGATTTACGCTTTAATACTGTTTGATATCATTTTTCATACAAAATTCCCAAATTTAAACGTTAAATTAAAACTTGGCACACGTCCAGGAAGTAGTAGGTTTGCTCCTTGAGAAACACGGAAAAAACATATTTGTAATTTCTTTTCATTTTAAATGCTTAAAGGTCTTCAAGAAGACGACGGCTGAGATGAAAAAATATTGCAGAATTAAGTGTTACTTAAAAGCCTTTTTCAAAATGTATCCCCAAATTATGCAAACCTGGAAAAAAAAAATGTGGAGTTTCACGGTCGTAACTTCTTGACCCCAGAAGTTGTGGGATAAAATAATCGACAGTTGTGCCATTTCAAACCACGATTCTTTAGGAAGTTAGATCTCAAAGAGAAAAAGACATTTATGTCTGGATATGAATCTTGATACCTCACCTTTAACCACATTCGAGTCTCTTACACTTTTATTTTATGTAAGTTATCTGTGGTCTTCAGATAAGTGCGGATCTGTGTGTGTGTGTGTGTGTGTGTGTGTGTGTGTTCACGGTCGCGTGGTACTGGTGGGATCAGACTGGAAGCGTGGTTCAGGGCTGACGGCGTTCCCTCTTGGTGAGCAGGTAACACTGGATGGTCCTCAGGCGATCTTTGGCCGGGGCGAACTCGGGTTGCAGCTTCAGGGTGGACTCGTACCAGCGCATGGCTTTCTCGAACTCCTCCTGTCGACAGGAAACAACAACAACAACAACGACCACGGTCACCGCAGTGCTCAATAAATGATTTGATCAACTCTTGACAGGAAATGTGACTGTAGTGGCCGCTTACCATCGCTATGTAGACGT
The DNA here is from genome assembly GCF_022379125.1 of Scophthalmus maximus. Lineage (NCBI taxonomy): Eukaryota > Metazoa > Chordata > Actinopteri > Pleuronectiformes > Scophthalmidae > Scophthalmus > Scophthalmus maximus. Next base: position 3,842,845 of record NC_061518.1, read on the forward strand.
TGGCCAGCGTGAAGTGGTTCACCACAAAGTGCGGGGCGATCTCCACAGCCATGCGGGCGACTGTAAGGGCGTCTTCCCACAGCCGAGCGTTCTGGAAGATGTTGGCCAGGCTGATGAGGGGAACATCCTGAATTCAGGAGGAAGAAAAAGAAAGAATAACGATTATTATTCTCAGTAAAACAACACTTTATTCAGTTTGAGCACCAGGTAGGTGTAGGTTAAGCTGACGTCTAACTTGCCTTCATGTTGTGGGGGGCGTAGTTGAGAGCCTGACGCAGACAGTCGATGGCTCTCTTGCCTTGACCTTTCACCCTCCAGTACAGCGCCGCCATGCTGGATAACACCCACGATGTCTGGTTCTGCAGTTTCAGGGATCAGGGAAGGGAAATACAGGTAACATTTTTAATTTAATTAGGGTGTAAATTACACAGAGTAATGGCAATTTCTAAAAATGACAATTTCTTTCCTACACATTTGCTTTTTTAAAAATCATTACTTAAATTTGCTACAAAAAAGCATTAAACTCTGAATATATATTTTTTTTTTTGTTTCAGAAAATCCTCTGAAAAAAGGATCCATGACACTGAGCAGACAAACTTTACAGCAGACTTTACCTTCTCCAGCACTTTGGCGATGCGAGTTCCCACCTGCTCAAAGGACTGAGGGAGGAACTTGTCTTTGCCGAGGTTCTGCAGAACCTGTGGAAGAGGAGAGACGTGTGAGATCTTTAACTTAGACGTGGTGCTGCACTGATCAGACTGATTTTCCTATTTGACTGTCAGTACATTAGGACTGACCCTGAGCTTTCATGATCTGCTGCATGTTCGTGACATCAGCCGATCATCGTCTTGGCTGTTAAACTTTAGTTGTAAAAGGAGGCACATGAAACTGAAACAATACTCAACTTTTCTCTGTTTGCCTATTATTATTGTTGTGATAGACATATTTAAAAAAGGGAAGAGGACGAGTGTTAATCTACGGCTCGTGGCTCAGACTACCTCACGCAGTTGACTCTCCCCAGTGTAGTGGATGGCGGCCCGATTGGCGACGCCCGCCAGGTGGTCGAGGGTGTGCATGCTGGTGGCAAGGTTGGCGTTGCATAAAGGTTCGGCTGCCGGCTCCTGGAGTGGTGTGGCAAAGTCTATGTGCTCCGTGATGCTGAAAAAGGTACAAGGAAGGAGAAATATTAAATCATTATTCCTCAAGTATGCATTTTTTGGGGGCATTTGTGCCTTTATTATTAAATAGGGACATTGGAGCTGGATTGAAAAAGGGGCGAGAGAGAGTAGGGGAATGCAAATGAGGCTGCCATGTTTTCTTTTTCAAAAAAAATAATGTACTTCATAAAAACGCTATGGTATGTAATTTTTTATGGTCAATATTTGAGCATCTATTAAATTCAAAGTGAACCATGAATCATCTTTAATACAAGATGAAAATGAGTCGATGATCAGTGACGGTGAGAGTCCTACTCGATGTTCTTGGCAGAGACAGCCAACCAGGTGCTGGCTACAGTGGTGAGGTCGACCCTTCGTGTCCGCTGGCACTCCTCCGGCCCGGGCCAGCCAAGACTTGTGTAGTCCCTCCATCGACCTGCACAGAAAAACAAAAAAAACACAAAGACGTCTCTTTAAGTTGTGTGAAGTTGAGTACGTTTTGTGTATATATAGGGTGGGGGTGTGTATGTGGTACCTGAAGGGCCGGGCGATGGTATAGTCGGCCCGCTGATCTCCAGGACGGAGTGTCCTCCGGGCAGCGACTCCCCGTTCTGCCCGTCGTCAGAGCTGGAAAGACCCTCTGTCCCATCCACCTTGTTCTTCCTGACTCGCTTCACCTGGAATGTGATCTGACGAACCAAAAATAAGAAAGGCTCTCACATATTTATATCACATATAATATCTACAGGAGTCTGGTGATTGCACACTTACCCACTCGGCTCCCTCATCGTCTTCGCAGTTTCCGAAGCAGGGCCCGCCACCGGCGCGGGCACCCATGACGCGGTCGTTCTTCAGCACCCTGATGCCTCGCAGGTCCCCGCGTTTGCCTCCGACATCCAGCGCTCCCTCGAAGGCTCCCATCAGGTCCTCCTTCAGCTGCCACTCCTCCTCCGCTTCCACTGCCCCGCCTCCAAATGGGGCGGCCATTTTAGACGCGGCAGAGGCCGAGGGTGGAGCCCGGTGCTGTCCGGCCGTCTCACCGGAACCGTTACTGTCTAAGATGACCTCTGGAGAGGGGAAGAAATTCATTTAATCACAGAGGAGTTGATCTGCAGAGAACTCACTAAACTGACCAGGACAGAAACGCTAAAGTGTAATACAATTTTTTTTCAAGAAATCCACTTTAAATTAATTATCACCCCCCCCCCCCCCCCCCATCTATTAAAAAACCTTTATTTTAACACAGAGCTCAGAGATGAAATTGTGATCACGCTTACAAAGATTCAAGAGCAGTCAAATTGTGTAAAGTAGGAAGTCTGTCGTCACTGTAAAATCTTTGATGTTCATAATGGATGCAGTTCAAATTTGTGAGGAACTAAACATCCAATTCTTAACCAAACACTGTGTTTAGAGATTTTTTCATATCATCAAATTCTTACTCTCAAACAGTAACGAGTCCTCCAGTGCAGAAATGGCCGGTGCCTCCTGCTTCTCTTCCTCCCATTCCTCCAGTTGTATTCCGAGGTCTTCCACCGCCATGCAGGCAGCGCCCTCTGGAACAACACAGGTCGAGGGGAAAGTTATTACTCCGAATCTTACCGTTCCCATAATCAAATCCATTAACAGAGAACGAGCATGTGTACAGCATGTGGAAAAACACATGTTTATTTATTTATTCCCAAACACTGTTTTGTGTAATCATAGATATTTCAGTAAGGCACATCAGTAAATTTGTAATAAAATGAATATTCCGAGACTTCCACTCTTGTGTGGGGAATTACGTATTCATGTTACTACAGAGAAGTTTACAAAGGGTGCTTTTTTCTTTTTAACTCTGGAGAGAATGTCCGCGGGAATTTGCCGCTCGCATATGACAAACGCAGCAGGAGATTGTCCGAGTCAGTCACGTTCACACCTACGGGAACATTTACGGAACATTCTGTGGCGTCTGGGTCGAGCACGCAGTGGTTTTGTTTACTGTCATTGAAACGCCCACTCCCTCGCTGTGATCCTCTGGAAATTTTGGGAAAATTCTCACACGGGCTAATTTGGACCTTCTCTGGAAATTTGAGTAGGGGGCTGGCAGGAGAAAATTCCGGGGCAACATCTGCACACCTTTGTGTTCTCCCATACAGCCCCTCCGGAGAAGTTCAGGAAAAGATCCGGACTTCAGTCCTCGTCTAAAAGCTTTGAGCAGTTTGGATTTTGACTTTCGGCTTCACTGTCTAAAATTCACTCTGGAAAGTAAGTTTCCAACTTGGAAAATTTTGAAATTACATCTCTGTATTACTGGAGGTCAGAATCGTATAGGAGTCATGGCAGACCCATAAAGACACTTTCATGTTTTAATTGTATTTTTTTTTCTTACACTGCCAGGGGTTGAGCACAGCTTTTGCTCAAATGTTGATTTGTTAAGAAAAAAAAAAGGATAAGGCCGTTCAGATGGATGCCTTGCCATGGATTATGCCTCCCGACACTGCAGCATCGGAAGAATGCTCCGACTGTGGCAGGCGTGCAAGGCTCCTTGTTTCCCTGGTAGGTTTCTGTAATTGTTTGTTAGCTTGTCTACAATCATTTCCATTATGTTACGTTGGTCTGGGGAGTTCTTGTGGATTACTGCCTTTCCTACAGAGCAGACTCTCCCCATCCTCAAGGTTTATAACACAAGAAGCCGGAAAGGCAACAAAAGCCATTTTGATTTTCAGATCTATGCTAAGATATTTAGTTTTTTCCACAACTAGCAGTATTTCGCTAAAAGGGATCAAACATGTGGGAGGAACTGCAGCCACCATAAAAAAAAAATTTGGGTGTGGGTGTGCGTTTGATGATTGCTGGTGCGACCTCATGTACCGGCATGCTTTGTGGGAGCAATATTTAGATTTCGGAGAATAAAATATAGACCCTTCTAAATTTGGCATCAGCTATTTTCTGCGGCTTAAATTATTGAGTGGCAAAATTTCTCCACTTCAAAGCACTTTTCTCTTCACTCCTACTGATATGAATAAAGAAGCAGAAGCAGCGGTTCCGTTCACGTCAGTACGCTATTTGTTTCTCTTGGCTTTAAGCGACAACATGGGGGGGTTTCTGAGCGGTGGGCCCACGTAGAGTGCATTCCCAGTCCGTGGCCAATTTTCAGTTCAATATATCCGACTGGCAGGAAACCGGCAACACGGAAAACAATTTTTTTAGGGCTGTATCGAAGTTGCCAAAACCATTAAAAAAAAAAATCTAAACAAATTTTATTTTGGAGAAATAATGTAGACTCACCTGAAATCATCAAAGCAAAATCTCAATATTCAGAATTTAGAACAAAGTTTTTATGTAAACTCTTAGAAATATAGGTCAGGGATTTGTGTCCTAGATCTGTCCATCTTTCTGGTTCGTGGCTCAAGTTTTAATGGAACTTGTTAAATACGGTAAGATTTACCAACACTATGCTTAGGTTTAACAAACAAAACCTTTAATACCGTACTACTTTGCAATTGTTAGACCTTTTTAACGTCTATATATTTCTTTAAAAACTCTCCAGAGCACTAAAAAAAAGGAATATGCCTTTTAAAAAATTGTAGCCACATCCACCTTACTACAATTTGTTTTTTAATCACGGCTGCTACGTGGTTTTCCTGCCGTCCACACTACTCGAGTTTTCGAGTGCGTAAAACAAAGAGGTTTGGAAGCGCGGCTCGTCCCGTTTCAGTTTCAAAACTCCAGGGGGCAGAAACAAAGACGTTTGGAAACAATGACCCAGTCCCCTGCATTCACATCCTGATTGGTTCTCATGAGTCACAAATCGACTAAGCAAAACGGTGTAAACACTTACTTTAAGTACTAGTTCCACCTTGTCGTCCCTCAAGGAAACAAAATTCCTGCTCTTACTTTCCATTATTGTTGTTTCTCATTCGTAGGGTTTTCAGGTGTGTTAGTATGGACGGGGATTAAAGTGGATAAGGAGCTAAAAACGCTCGTCTGGACAGTGATAATTATAGTTCGAAGATGAAAACCTAGTAGTGTCGATGTAGACTGTAAATCTAGGGGGGGAAATACTCATCATATTTCAGAGATACGGTTAAAATAAGTGTTTGAGTTACTCACGTGGGCAGGGCTGTCTGTGTGAAAGGTTGTAAAGGAAGGGGTAGAACTGCAGACAGCGCAGCAGAGGCAGGCCGGTGCGACACTGCTCACAGCCGGCAAAGGACGAGAAGGAGGATGAGGAGGAAAGAGCCGTCAGCAGAGTGTGGCGGAACAAGGCCAGAGCACCTGTCACATTGCCCTGGGCCAAGTGCACGCTCACCAGACTGAGCAGAGCGTGGGGCTGAGGAAAAACAAAACAAAAAGAATATTATCAGAAAGGACACACATCTGAAAACTGACACTCAGCTTTAGCAGACTTGTTCATCCTACAGGGACATACGGACAAAGAATGGTAAATATTTTTTTGGGGTCATTTATTATTGACTCTTTGCAATTTCCTTCCAAAAATAAGCAGTGTATGTCCATTTCAAGGGGTTCAACCCTTTGACCTTTAAAAGAGTGACTGTTTTTTTCTTTTCTTTTCAAGGCTTTATTCAACAAGATTTTGGAAATGTTCCATATCGATTTCACTCAATGCTGACACCGATAGCTTCTTGCAGAATGTGCATAATTTTCAGCCACACACCCTTTCAATCTCCCATACGTTCTCTTAGGGTTGAAATTGTGAAACTAAATTCATATTTTTGGACGAGGATGAGCGCTTTTTCGGTCATGGCACGAAATACTGCTGGACACCTCCGATTGACTAACGGCTGAAAAAGTGGCCATGACGAGATAATGTTAATATTAGTATGGTTGCTAATGATCAACACATTCTGATAATGCCAGAATATCCTTGTATAACCATGTACGGTGAAATAAAATGGCAACGATGCAAATTTTTTTATATTTAAATAACATTCAGGCCTCTTAACCCTTTACCACAGAGATGCACTTTTTATGTGGTACCATTAGAAAAGTGTTTTTAGTTAACCTGATAAGGAGAAATCTGTTTATACGAGCACATACAGCCAGAGCACGAGATGTCTGTGATTTATTATCTTGTTGGGGATTTATCAATACTGGTGCACTGATGTATTTATATCAGTAAAGAGCAGCAGACAAGTGACTGACGTGACCAAAAGTGTAAACTACAGTGCGACTCCCCAGATGGTGAAGCTATTGTTCCCCAACGTGCCTTTACCTCCGATTGATTGAGCGCCAGCGCTTGCTCCAGCAGTGTTTGTGCGTGGGTGGTCAAGCCGTGGTGCAGCAGCAGGTTAGCGGCGTTGGTGAGGGGCAAGTGGCGGTGGGAAGGCGGAGCCGAGCTCAGCACTTGGCGCAGGCACTGCAGGGCACGGCTGCCGTTGCCTTTGGCTCGCCAGAACAGAGCCGCCTCATTGTGGACCTGCCAGCGGGGGATAGTGGCCTACATGTACAAACAGACTTCAGTCAGCTCGGGAAAGTGACTAAAGAGACTGGGAGCCATTCAGAGTGATTCAAGTGATCGAGTTTGAGTCAGTGTGAAGCATCGCCTCGATGAAAGCGTGAATTCCCAGTCAGTGATTAAAGACAGAAAAAAAAATAGAATGTGCCACTCAACAGATTCAGACATTCATGTATTTTTTTTTACCTGCTTCATAGCTTCAGCTACTCTGGAGCCAATCTGCTCCAGTGACCATCCTCCACTGCGAAGCTGCAGTATCTGTAAACACACACACATTTCACAATTCCACACTTTTCTATACTTCTTTGATATGGCCAGATGTTTCTAAAGTAATTGTTTTAATGTAATTGTAAATGTTTTATGATATGACTAAAACCTATTACAGTTCATTCAGAGAGTATTCAGACCCTTTCTCTTTCCCCCCATGATATTGTTATGTTGCAGACTTGAGCTAAAATCATTTAAATGTATTTTTCATGCATCTTCATCAAACTAAATAACCCAAAGCAAAAACTGAATTTTTGAAAAAAAATTAACACGAGTACAACTGAAATATGGCAACATAATTATTGAAGACTCTTATATTTTAGGATTTAAAAAAGAAGAACAGCAGAAATAGTTTGGAAATGCAAATATTTCCTAACCTGGAAATGACCAAAATCAAATTCAATACTTTTCCATACCCTGCACTTCTTCTGCAAAGTTCCACATATCATAGAAGACGCATACACAAACACATACACACAAAGACTGTACAAAGCACAGTGAATCTGTTAACATGTGGTGCATGGTATGTTTCTATCACACTCATTCTTCTATTGAAACCACACACACACACACACACACACACACACCTTGGAGGCAAAGGGATCTGGCAGTTGCTTCTCTTCCAGCGGCAAGTCTAGTGCGGCTGGCAGGAGGGCTGGATACGGTTTGGGGATGGGACCACAGTCTGGCAGAGCCGCCGTCTGAGGAGGATCGCTCGTCCCATAGAGGAGAGTCGCCACTTGGCTGAATGTACGTAATAAAACAAACGCCGAAGACTCATAATCGTCTCGACTCAAAAAAGAGTCAAAAGAAATTGTACAGTGTATGTTAAATGTGCACTGACCTGAGGGCATGAGTTTCAGGTGGAAGGTAGTAGGTGGGGAGCAGGTGAGCAGGGGGAACACTTGGGTACTCGTGGGCACAGTCGGTCCTCTGAGGCCACAGCATCCTCTGGACGTCCTGAAGCAAAAAAAAAATACATTCTGCCTCTCGTTCTCTGAAACAAAACCATTGTGCATTCTACAACTTTTTCTTCAAGATGAATTTTCGTCAATCCTCACATTCATAAGACCAAATGTGATACAGCTACTACTCCAAGTAGAACAGCCTGGTTTGTCAGGTCCAATGTGGTCTGTGAATTCTATTGTGTGTGCATTAGCATTGTGTTTTACTGCCTTATCTTGCCTGTGTGTGCTCGTGATGGACGCCCCACAGGGCAGCAGCAGGGTCTTGGTCTCCGGACACAGAGGGGTGGAGCTGGGGACTGGCTGCTGTCTGGTTGGAGTTCCGCTCTGACACAAGCGCCACGCTTGACGCGACCGACACCTCCTCTCCGAACTGAGAACGAAAAGAGAAAACGAAAGAGCTGAGAAACAGAAAATGGATTTTCCCCATTTATGTATTTTTTTTTTAAATTGATTTTTAATTGCCTCTAGTGATAAATACCTACAGAAATTTGTCAGTGCCTTGTGGGTTTAAAACCCTGGGCTCATATTCACGTCCTTACGTTCACTTACCTGGACGTAGTGGACGTGCTCGAACAGATCGCCCCGGTGATAGCGCACAGGCAGGTCGAAGGGGCAGTAGAGGCTGCGCTGCTGCTGACCCAGCAGACACATCTGATGGTTCCCTGGAGCGCACGTGAAACGCAATACTTAGACGCTGCTCTGGGCTTCGGAGGACGTGTATGTACCAAATAAGCATGAAGATAAAAGCTACAGTCTTTTCATGCGACTCACAGTGAAATTGCTCTTCTCATGAGTTCCATACAATCACACTTATCTTGCCTTCTACTTCTGTTCTGTCAAGCCAACAATAAAGATCTTCCCTTCTCAAAATTAGTATATGCCACTTTGTTTGAGACCACATGCCTGATTAAATAAACAAATATCTGTGAATTTGAATTTGTTAAATCAAACCCAGCATAGGTCAGCACATTCTCTCTGGATGAAGTTCTACTAAAATGCGCGGGGCGTCCTACCGAGTTGGGCTTCCTTGGCCATCTGGGTCTCGTGGATAATGTTGCGTAGGATCTGCTCTTCCTGCAGCAGCTTGTGCTTGTCCAGTGCCTCCTGCTGGCGGAGGTAGTGATCGTGCTGCTTCTGGTACTCCTTCAGCTCATTCAGCGTCCGCTGCAGGGATCTATAAATAAAAGGAGAAAAACGGGGACAGGAAATACTGTACAGGGCCGTTGGCTGAAATGCAAAGCGGGGTATCTGCGGAAAAGCTCCACTGCATTGAAGAGCAGAACTCTGACTCTCTGGTCAGCTAAAAGGTATTTTTTTGTAACACAGACTGAATGACACGCAGACATCTTCCTTGCAAGCCCCTGTAGGTTGTAATCCTCATTGTTCAAACTGAAATAAAGTGGACAGCCTCTAGGTACTAAAACCTGCTTACAAGATTAAATATTGGTACATTTTTATATTTCGAACTGCGAAAAGAAAGAGAAAAAACAGGAGAAACAATTACTACAATGCCTCCTCATCGCGACTTAACCCAGGATTATAACAGTATACTTGTACATTAAGCTGACTGAGCTGAAATGAGTGTATCGCGTCAGGGTTGCCCTACCTGTGCTGGGCTTCGAGTCGCTGCTCCAGCTTCTGCTGACAGAGCACGGCGTGCTTCCTCCTCAGGGCCTGCTCGAAGCCCGGCTGGGCCTGCAGCGCCTGCTCGTAGCACAGCACCGAGTGGTTGTATTCCCCGAGCATCTGGTCGGACAGTGGCAGAAGGGGAGACGGTGATATGGCACGGGGTCAAATGTGGATTTGTTTCATCAGAGGAAATCATACAGGGAAATAAAACAATAATAACACAACTAAAAAGAATAAGGAATAAAATATGGGCAAGATGGTGAGACTCTTGACTCGAGTCGAGCCTCAGACGGGTGTCTGACGTGGGCTGTGTCGCTGCTCTAACCTGTAAACATGGGCACAAGACTAAACCACCAGGCACAGGTGAGGTGACTTTCGTGCCCCTAGTGGTTCATGGTGGTATTATTGTTTGGTTAACTGTCGTAAAAAGAGGCTGAAGTAGCAAGACGCAGGTAGTTTTTCTCAGAGCTGGTTGCAGAGGAAGTAGTCAACACCACTCTGGATGCTTTGGAATCGTTGACGCAATTAATTTGTGCCATATATCAACTTGTCATATTTTCGTGAAAACCGCATACGCCGGCCCATAGTGCGGGATAATTGCTGACGGTGATTACACTCTGCAATTAGTTTTATCATCATAATGACAAGTTTAATCCCAAAAAGTTGTTTATTTCTGCTTTAAGGAAACAAAAATTCTGATAGCGTTTCATTAACCAGTTGGTAGGTCTGTGTTTTGTTTTTTTTGACTTACAGCATAAATGTTGCCTAAGGTGTAGTGGCTGGTGAAGAGGTCAGACGTGAGGTCCAGGGCAGCGTGGGCGAGAATAGCAGCGTCTGCTGAGAAATGGGCGCGGTGCAGGACGTTGGCCATGTTGACCAGGGCTACATCCTTGTGCAGCCTACGAGTGCAGTAAAATAAACACACACATGAGAATGTGGACATCTGTGAGCAGCCTCAGTTAACATAGTACAGTATGTCGGTGCATTGGGTTTCTGGCCATTGAGAGAGTACCTCGGGGAGAAATGCAGAGCACGGACGACGCAGTCCACTGCCTTCTGAGGCTCGTTCTTCATACGCCAGTAAAATGACGCCATGTTGTATAGCACCCAGGACGACGAATTCTGGAAAGCACAGAAATAAGAAGATAGTTCTTCTGCTGGCTTTTTTTCTCTACACACATCTCATATTTTAGTCTAAAGGCTATAAAAGTTGTTGTGTCAGTCCTTACCCTCAGTAAACCTTGATGGATGCGGTGGCCCACCTCATCGACACTGCGGCCTAGCTTTTGAGACAGTGCACTAAAAATGGGATCCTCCTTGGAAAGAAGAGGGGAGGTCAAGTTTGCTCTCTCCTGCACGCCCTGCAACAGACAAAATGTCAGAAATGTATTACTTGTAATTTTCAGCATGTGACGTGTGACGTGTAACAAAAATGCTGTTCTCAATTAAATGTATTGGATTCATCTTGTTTGTACAATCTGAGCCTGACTAAATGTAAACTTGATTCATTGGCACCATTGCTCTGGCCACACTTAAAAAACTGTAGTTGGATAAGAATGCAACTTCAAGATAAAAATAGCATGTTGTTCTTGAGATCTGGACACAGATAACTGCACATCTCCATCCGGGAACCCTTAATTCTGAAAGGGTCACAGAATATAAATGTTTTGGCGTCTGGCACAAAAAGAAATGTACTTTTTCTACAGAAACAAAACCAGCTTCCCATTGCATTCACAGGCACTACAAAACAGTGCATTTAGCTGTTACTGTGCACCAAAGATGAAGCAGGTCAGAGCCGATTTCAGTGAAAATGAAAAGGTACAAGTTTGTTCCCCGTGGTTTGCGGCACGACAATAATATTATGCTTGTGTAAATACGTGTGTATTGTAGGCAATGTGGCCCGTCCATTGCGGGCATCTCTCAACCTGTTTACTGGGTCAACACACTTAAAGCTTGAAACTCTGAAGGTGCACGACGGTATGAATCACTGAGCTGCTCCCCACTTCTTTCAAGTGGTTAGACGAGAGAACCGAGGACAATGAAAGTTCTCACCACCATTTACATCATGACAAAGAATCTCCTATTCCAAAATTTTGAAATCCCAGATCACACTGGTAAAGACAAAAAAATTGGCCGAATGTGAATCATCCTACCTATGCCAACAACGTGATCCATGGCTCGTTTTTAAGGCGTGATATCAAACCACCTGTGTGAAACAACTTTTCACTAAAGTCCCTCCATCCTAAACTAATCCTTTATGATTCAAGGTGCCACTGACGTTTACCACCGTGTCATTGATAATGGAATTGTAAAAAAAACAAGGTGTGACCTAAACCGTGTGTAGGTGGTGCAACCAACTGAGAAAAATTTGGCAGCAGCGGTGCAAACCGTGGAAAAAAAATGTGGATCACTGAAACCATTTTCCCCTTACGTCTGGATAACTTGGCTCTAATCTATTGACACGCAGCTGCCTCCACTATCGGCCTTTTTGATTTCATTACACATTCAGACTTTAGGGTCAATACTGAAAGTAGGTAAAACACTCAGCACTGCAGTTTGTTTGCTACGGTTGACTGGGGCCTCCCTGACGGAGAAACCTAATAAACTTTGGAATTCATACATTTGCTAAGTCTTTGCCATTAAATATCCCGCTTACAACTTTTTGTGCTCTTGAAATTTGGTCCATGCTTAAATTGCTCAAGTGATTAGCCGATGCTTCACTAACCCTGTGTGCCAGAACTGAGCTACATCAGACTGCTTTTGCTGTTGGAAAATCAAAACACTCATCAATCAATATCATATCAATACTTAAAAGACAATTGTTGAAGTTCATCCCATATCTGCTTTAACTGAGAGCCAATGTTCCGGTTGGATTTCATCATCTTCTGTTCATACATCCGTTAAATAATTTTCCAGTGAAACTGTAAAGTGTTGTGGTAAAAAAAAGCATGTAAGGGCTGCCAAACTAGGGTTTAAATACATTCCCAAAAGGATGCAGACATTTGCTGAAAAACGATCTATTTTTAAATTAATATACATTAGAGATGGGAGAGTACTTTTTACAAATGCCGTAACAGCATCGCCCTCTTAAAAACAAAGGCATTTTAGAGCCAACAAAATATTCACCGTGTGACGCCCAGACGAGCCATTTCTATCTTGCTCTATTTTTTGAGCAAAGCTTCGACGAGTTTGACCTCCACTCACCCTGAGGTGCTGGAAAGCATGGATACTGTAAGGTAGTTCAAACGCTCTCGCACAGTCAGGCTTTTCTAGATCTGGAGGCAGAGCTGACCGGGAATCCACATAGTCTTCGGGACTGCAGGGAGCAGAGAGAGAGAGGGGAACAAAAACAACACCTTAAAGAATCATCCACCAAGATGAGAAAAAAATAAAAATGTTTGGCGATGAGGTGTTTCATTGGCAAGAGCTCACCTGATGTCTTTGCCTTCCAATGAGATGTAAGTGCCATCGTACAGGTCCAGGTCTCCCAGGGGAACCTTGGCCATGACGCAGTCCGCGTCTTCTTTGTAGTGTCTCTGCTCGAGCCCCGTGTCCCGGTCCTCGTTCTCCTCGATGTGGATTTTCTGTGCCACGAGCTGCTTCTGCTCCGACGATCGACAAGCAAGGACGAAGACAGTTGACAGAAGATGTAACACTTGCCACACTCTCTCCTTGGCGAGATTGAATTTGACACAGAAAACGTCACATACACTTTGACAACAACCTTTGCACAGTGACACAGAGTGGAAACACACACACACACACACACACACACACACACACACACACACACACACACACACACACACACACACACACACACCTCGAGCTTCTTGAGGTAGTTAACGCGGGCCTCTTGCCTCATGAAGATCACAACGTCGTGTGGATGCTTCAGATTCAAAGGTGAGTCGACCTGGGACAGACACAATGTGCGGTAAGGTCAGACACAGTGACATGCGCGAGGAGTATTCAAAAAATGAACAGCATCCTAAACAGCAGCTGACTGACTCGTGTGACATGACATGACAGTTTATTCAAGGGTCTATGAACTGTCTACTGCGGACGTGCAAACTCAGCAGTGTCTGTCACATAGACATGGACACGACTTCATCGTCTCTTTGCTGAAGGTGGCAGCTGTCATCATGGTCATTTGCACCAACTCACAATAGCGTTAACAGTGGAATATCTATGAGGGAAGTTGCGGAAGTTGACATGAGCCTGAAACGTATTGGTCATCTTGACCTCAAACACCACAACGTCAGGTAGCTGGTGACTTAGCCAGATGGTTGTTGTTCTTTTGTAATGCCATTTAAGTTACCATCTAAACGACTCTTGCCGAGTTGGAAATGAATTACTAAGCTAACCCAATGATAAAAAAAAAAATCACAACAAAACGTCACGGTTGCCGCTAACACAAACAGTTAGCTGCAGCAAGCTAGCCGGCTAGCGTGAGCGGGTTAGCAACGAGCTTAGCTGACTGGCGCTAACCTGTTGTTGGATCTTCCCGTCCTCCGTGACGACCCAGTGGGTCGTGGCTCCGGCGGAGTCCGCCAGCAGCGCGCAGAGGAGCACGAACAGCCCACCCCGGAGCGACGACTCTCGCGGACAGTTGCCGCGACGGGGCAGAGACTCGGGGCAGATTTCCCTGGTGTCCGCCATCTTTTTCTCGTCTCCTTTAGCTCTCTGTGGTGGTGGCGGCGGCGACTGCAACGCCGGCCTCCGGCCACGCGGCGGCGCTGCTGGCGATTTCGCCGCAACAGAGAGAAACGGTAAAAAAAAAACAAAAAAAAAACAACTCTCATGACGTTTGGGGATTTTTATGTATTTATTTTAATTTTGTTTTATTCTGTTTTGGTTGTTTTGGTTCTTGTTTTGGGTAGAAAACTCTGGCTCACACTCCAACATAGTAGGTGGCGGTAATGCACCATAACGCTGGTTGCCGCCCGCCAAAGAAAAAGAAGAAGAATGACGTTTGACGTTTGACGTTTGGTGCAAGAAAGTGAAGGGAAAGTGGCAAAGCAATGGGACAATGGGAAGAAAGGACGATGGTTTTACAGAGTTCAAAGGAAAGTGGGAGAAATGAGGTTTGCAGGGAGGAACAGGAGACAAGAGACAATAATATCAAGACTTAGGTTTGGACAAACTGGACTAAACAGCACATTATTCAAAAGAGGTCAACATCATACAGATAAATGTGACCACTGTAGCCAGGAAGAAACAACAGAGCATGTAATGCTGCACTGTCGAAAAATATGAGCAAGAAAGAAGGCATCTTATTCAAAAGCTCAGAAAGAAAAAAAAGTACAGTTTAATCTAGTAGACATTCTACAGAGGAACACAGATAATATGATAATTATAATAATATATTTAATTTAGAGAGCACTTTTCATTGCTAAAAGCAATCTCAAAGTGCTACGGAGTAACACAAAAATAAATATAGAAACAATAAATAGGTTAAAAAAAGAAAAAGAAAGAAAGAAAAGAAAAAAATCAGTAGGTTGACAGATGAATGATATCAAGTCATATTTCAGTGTCTTAGACAAACAAATGTAATTGTGAAGATATAATTTTTGTTTTGTTTGTTTTGTTTTGTTTTGTTTGTTTATTATTAAGTGTGTTTGTTTTCTTTGGTTAGCGATGCTGAGCCACACTCCCCGCCAGTTGGTGGCGGTTGTGCGCCAATTTGTTGTTTTGGCAACTGTCAAAAAAAAAAAAAAAAAAATCCCAGAAGAAGAAGAAGTAGAAGAAGAAGAAGAAGAAGAAGTAGAAGGAGTAGAAGAAGAACGTTTTAGGGGGAAAAAACAGGAAATTCTGTAGAAACGAAAAGTCTTGGGAAGTTTTCACGTCAAAGGTATGTTGTAAGAATTGTATATATATATGTTTATATGTATATACATATATATATATATACTTGTTAGCACAAGTAGTCAGTGCTTGTGTGACGCTGCCGTTGCCGATGAGGACGCGTGTTTGTTTCCTGTTTCTTTGGTCAGCGCCGTTTCTTTTTCCGACTTGTTAGCACACCTCGGAGTGGAACAGTACCCGGTCCCGCTGCGTGACAGCACCGGCGACGGTGTCCGGCATTGTTTCATTATTGCTGCCGTGTCGACGACGGCACACGTTGCAGTCTGTCGTCAGCCGCACGAAGGGCAGACGTGGTGGTTTCGATGTGTGTGCACACGAGCTGCAGCGGCGCTCCTCGGTTGTGTTGACGTTTAACTTACAATGACACCTCATAACCACTGTGCTACCCTTGTTTAGATCATGTCAATACAGTTGTATCACTATCATATCCTTCTTCGTACGCAGAGTTGCCATGAGTGACCAGGGAAAGATCATTCAACCGAAATTCAAGGCTCAAGCGTCACATGGTGTCCGTGTGTTGGCCTTGAAAAGTTATGCGAAATGTTATTTACAAATCTATCTTATCTTTATGTAATATCCATTTTCAAGCCTCCTAATTTTTGTTTATGATCAGTGTTTCCCCTACCATTGAATTGGGGGGGTCCAACGGGAGCCCCGCCCCCTCTGAAAAGTCAAATTCATGTTAATATTTTATTTATTTATTTATGTATGTAAGTAATTTAAGGTCACTTTCCTTACACACCTAATTCCTCATTCCTCGTTCAAGATTGTGGATGAAACTTAACGTGATTTGTGAAACCTAACCCTAACGAGCCCTAACCCCCCCCCCCCCCCCCCCCCCCAAAAAAAAAACTAGTAAACCTAGAGGAAACAATTATGATGTTACCAAAAATCCCCAGTCCTATTGTTCCAGACTTAATGTGAAATCCTCATCTTAAAGCGTTAATCCATCAATTTACTGCGACTTACCCAGGTCCGGTTCGTTGGCACTCCTCAGTTAATGACAATATTCGTAATCATTTTTAAATACTGCTGGGAAAACCTTATAAAAATGTTTGTAAATTCATATAATTTGTAAATGAGTCTAGGGCCTCGATAGTATTGTTTTTCCCACTAAGGCCAGAATGACTGTGAAACAGATATATAATTTCATTTCGTTTTCACTTAGAAAAAACCCCCACTTACGAGTCATGTGGAGGTGGTCTAAATTTGCTTTATTGAGAACATGAATGGTTTGATTGTTTGTCTCTGTGGTCGTGATAGAATTATAGAGCTGAAATCAGTCAGTCAGAGAGAGAACATTGACCATTTACGTCGCTTCTCAAGCAAAGATACAACTTATTATTCCCTAATTGTGATTATTCAGTCATGACAACAATTGTTAGTTGCTGCAGTGAAGCTTCCTCATAGAAATGCTATTAAATAAACCGACCATGGTTTATGCTGTTGTCTATATGACATAACAGTATCTCAGGGTTTAAGGATTCTTTGTATATGTGCTGTTACAGAGCCTGGCTGTCCTAGATAAATTATTGAAGAAAGAATAAAAACATGTACATCCCTGTACCACTCTCCACAGATGGCCTGCTTTGATAGCAATAAGGGGAGTCTGGAGGAGGACAGCTTTGATGGAGCTGTCGGCGGAGAGCTGTCCAGTTGTGCCTTGGCAATGCTGGAGAAGGAGCGGGAATCCCTCCTCAGCCCGTCAGAGGGCCCCGGGACCCTCAACAGCAGCAGCACCTCCACCAGTCTTCAGGCCGCCGACCCCGTCCAGGGCTACGACGTGGAATTCGACCCGCACCTGGAGCCCAAATACGAGTGCCCCATCTGCCTCATGGCGCTGAGGAACGCCGTTCAAACACCCTGTGGCCACCGCTTCTGCAAGAACTGCATCGAGAAGTCAATTCGGTACGCTGTTGTGCAACTCTCCAAATAACTTTTGAGGCCAACTCAGATTTATGTATTTGTTTAAAATGCTGTCACCATCTTGAATAGTAATTCCGAAAGTAAATGTCCTCTAGGTTTGTGTATTTTGAGAGTAGCTCTGCTGCTCAAATAATAAATCACTGTGCAGATAATCCGTCATGCTCGGGCCTAAATCACTGCTGTTCTTGGTAAACAGTGACACGGGACAGAGATGCCCTGTGGACAACGAAATGCTCACAGAAGATCAGCTGTTCCCTGATAACTTTGCCAAACGGGAGATTCTGTCACTGACGGTTCGCTGTCCAAACTCCGGCTGTGTTGACAAAATGGAGCTACGACAACTGGAGGTGAGATTTTTTTTTTTTTACGACTCACGGTCATCTGTGATTTTGAATGCAGCTCAAAGGAGAATATGGAAACAGAAAACTAATAGTTATAAGACCAGGATTTTTAAAGTGACCATGGGTTGCAATAAGCTAGCACGACGGTTTTTAAATGATATTCAGATAATTGTGATCATGTAAAAGCGTTTTTGCAGACCATAACTAATCACAAAACATGTAATAGATAGATATATGTACTTAATTGATCCATCTATCAATCTAACTGGGATCTTTTATGGTTGATCTAAAACGACCATTGACCACTAACCTCTGAAAATAAGAGGGAAGTCTTCAACAGGTTGTGTGCACTCTGAGATTCCCGCAGAACAAGTTGGAGTTTTCTGTCGTAGCACCATCAAACTTAAGTTATGGTGAATCATAACACCAGCAGACCTAAAAGGGTCTTGGTCAAGGATCTTTGTAGCTGTCATCTACAAGTTGCTTCCACACACGAAGGATGTATCTTTTTACTTTGGCGTGTAAAAAACTGTCAAGTAAAGAGCTGCATCTTTCTCTGGTTTAGACGGTGAAAATGTTATATATATATATATATATATATATATATATAGACACACACACATGAGCTGCTGCTGTGTCACAACAGAATAAATGGAACTGCCTCGTTTCAATATATCGTTTCCCTTCCAGAATCATTTGGCGCACTGTCAGTTTGCGACGGAGCCCTGCCCACAGTGCCAGCAGTCGGTGAGGAAGAGCCACTTAGAGGAGCACACGACTGTCGAGTGCCAAAGGAGACCCATGTCCTGTCCAGATTGTGTGGCCTGCTTTGTTTACGAGGACAGAGAGGTGACTGGTGACTCGCTTGTGCGATTGCTCCTGCTGCCTTTTTCCCCCCAGAATAGTTACCCCCCAAAATAATCCTCAGTGAATTGTCTTATCAGTGAGGATTAGTCATCTTACGATCTGGTTTCTTTGTTGCTCCTTCAGCTTCACGAGCAGCAGTGTCCCTTTGCCAACGTCAAGTGCCACTACTGTGAGATGGATCTCATCAGAGACCAGGTGAGTGCCTCAGCGTCTGGCCAATCACAATGTTGTTGCTTTTTTTTAAAGTGAGAAGTAGTCAATTGTTAATCAGTGGCGCTAACGTCCCTTAACAAGAACTTCTCTTTTATTTTAAATGACGGGGAGCCGTTCCTCACCCAGTCACACTTCTGCATTACCAAGTGCAAACAGTGATGTTAAATTTTTTCTTTCAAACTTTTCTTTAGATTTTCCCACAACTATACAGTAACAACCAGCTTCTTGAAGTGTTTGTTAAAAACCTGATTTGAATAAATAAACATGAATATAACCGAGGTTATCACGTTCTCTGTTTGCAGATTGAATCTCATTGTGATACAGATTGCCCCAAAGCACCTATCGCCTGTAACTTCAGCACCTTTGGGTGCAAGGAAAGGGTAGGTGATCCAATTCAAATTTTTCTTCTACACACTCATACAATCCTTGAAAACTCGTCCCCCCACAGACCAGATGTCACAAAGAAAAATGGTTTCGCCCTCCGCAGATGCAGCGCCACAACCTGGCTCAGCACATGCAGGAGTTCACGCAGATGCACATGTGGTACATGGCGGAGTTCCTGCGCGGCCTCAGCCTCAATGGCACCGCGCCCAGATCCCTGCGGGCGCACGGACCATCTGCGTCGACCGAGGACCAGGGAGCCGCGGCGTCGGCGTCCGCCTCTTCCTCTGCCTCCGGGGGGCCCAGAGGAGCAGCGAGCTGCAGCGGCAGCTGTGCTCCGGCTCCGCCTCCGCCCAGCGAGGAGATGCAGCGGCTCCGGGAAATGGACGGACGGCTGGTGAAGCAGGATCACCAGCTGCGTGAGCTCATCATCTTAAAAGAAACGCAGGTAGAGGATGTCCACCTGCCTCGGAATACTATTATGTGCATATGTGCACTTTTTTATTTTTTAAATCATTTCGTTATTTGTAAAAATTAGCTTGTAGAAAAAATATAGCATAGCTCTTTATTAGTTTAAAGGATGAGTAAGAAGATGTCTCCAGTACTGTAGCCTCTCTGCTGCCCTTATATATAAAATATATATGAAAATACTCTTCATTTCTTTGAAGAAGAGGAAGACTAAGGAAATGAATTCAGATATTACATAATTAAAAGTGTTAAGAGTGAAATGTAATTTTACGAATTTCAACACTTAAAAAATACAACCTGCCACCTTGATTTCAACTTCTGATACTCGTATTTGCCCAATTCAATTTCTTTCTAGGGCTGCAACTAATGATTATTTTCATTATCCATTAATCTGTCGATTATTTTCTCGATTAATCGATTAGTAGTTTGGTCAGGAAATGCTGAAGAATGTCTTGGTTTTGTCCACACACCAAAGATATTTAGTTTACTGTAACAGGAGCGAAGAAACCAGAAAAAATTCACATTTAAGAAGCTGAAATCAGAGAAAAAAAATATTCCCCCACAAAAACAGTTTTTTTTAATTTGATTAATCGATCATCAAAATAGATTATCAAAATAGAGCTGTTGCAGCTCTAATTCTTTTAAAGAGAGGAAACATTTTGACTAAAATGTAACGACTTTTCGTCGAGTAAAACTATGAAGGATAAACATGACTTGAATGGGACTAAAACTAATAAGCATTTCAGTCTAAAGACTAAGACTAAATCTAAAATAGCTGCCAAAATGAACACTGTCGCTAATCCATTTATGTTGGTTGTTGGTGACTCTTTAGATCTTGTCACCATTGTCTTCAAGCCTCTGTCCAATCTCGTTCACAGGCAGGCCAGCTTGCGGAACTCAGGCGCAGGGTGTCGACGCTAGAGGACACCGTTAAGGAGCTGGAGGCCCAGCAGTGCCGCGGCATCTTCGTGTGGCGCCTCAAAGGTTTCTCCGCCCACCTGCGGAACCAAGAGGCCGGGCTGCCGGTGGTGGAGCACAGCCCCGGCTTCTACACGGGCTGCCCGGGCTACAAGCTGTGTCTGCGCTTGCACCTGCAGACGCCCAACGCGCTGCGCTGCTCCAACTACATCTCGCTCTTCGTGCACACCATGCAGGGGGCGTTCGACGCGCAGCTCACCTGGCCGTTCCAGGGCACCATCCGGCTCGCCATCCTCGACCAGGGCCCCGAGGGCCAGCACCACATGGAGGTGATGGAAACCAAGCCCGACCTGCAGGCCTTCCAGAGGCCCACCATCCAGCGCAACCCCAAGGGATTCGGCTACGTCACCTTCATGCACCTGCACCAGCTGGGTCAGAAAGCCTTCGTCAAAGACGACACGCTGCTCATCCGCTGCGAGGTGACGCCGCGCTTTGACAGTATGCCTCACCGCGAGGGGCCCGCCGTGCAGCCTCGAGGACCCGAGGCATCGGTTTGACGGGACTTGAAGTGGAACTTGGAATCATCATCTTTACACTGAAATATATATATATATAAATATATTCCAATACTGCTCGGTTCATTTTATTGGACGACATCGGGAGGAGGAAGACCGATGTTGACAATGATGTAAAAACTTGGAAAACCGCAAATATGCTAGTATTTATTTGCTTGCCGGCTTTAAAATGTCAACAAATTTTTTTTGATATGTTTTAACAGATAAATGCAGTACAATCCTTTCTTTTTTTTTTTGATAATGAAAATGTATGTTCTAACCCACTAGGTACCAATCGTGTAAATTATCAATGTTTCATCAGCTCGAGGTGACCAGTTCAAGATGTATTCATGCTGCCTGTTGACTGAGCATTACTAGAGACCTTGCTCTCTTCTCTTTTTTTTGGAGATGGCACTAAATGTTAAAGGAACCCTGTGGAGTTGTAGACCTCCTGGCTCCATCCTCTATTAGCACATACGCGAGGAGCCACCGACGTGTACAGAGGCGTGTGGAGGACTGCAGAGGGCGGTGGTGCAAAGAAGAAGAATGAAGACTTGGGTAGCATTTTTTTGGTTTGTTGTCGTAGTGACTACGGTCGAAAATTGTGAAAAACACGATCTTTGATCCAAAAACCCTTTTTCCTCGACCTTCATGCATATTTTGAGACTGCAAGTTTCAGAAAAAAGTTTCAGAAAAGTCTGCTTTGTGTTGAAGGAAATGCATTCAACACATTTGTTGGACCATCAGAAACACGAGACTTGTAAACATGTTGTGTCACAAGTTACACAAAAACCTTTTTTTGTTTTCACCCGTTATTGTGTTGGTTTGCTTGTTTGTCAGCGGGATTACGCAAAAACTACTGAACGGATTTCCACGAAATTTGGTGGACGGATGGGACATGGGCCAAGAAAGAAGCCCTCAATTTTGGCGCAAATCCAGAATTTTTTTTTCATCACGGTCCTCAACATTGCTCGATATAGAGTTTGTTGACATTTTTACCAATTTTTTTATTCATGAATCTCGATGAAACATATCTATGAGTGTGTGCAATTCCCCAAATGCCGATCATGATTCCCAATCTGCATTGGGTTTTTTGAGCATTGCTGTAAGGCTTGAATTTTGAGAGACATGGCGGAGGTTTTTAAATCAAAGGTCATTAAAAGAATTAGGAATATCAATATACAAATTCATATGCTCTCGTCAAATTCAAGATTCAGTGCTGCTGTTTTTTTCTGTTTGCGGTGTCACTGTGAAATACACCCTCTGTCAACATGGAGGATTTCACTGTTTCATCACCTCTTGTGGGGGTTTTTTTTGTGCTGAACACATGAAAGCGAAGCAGGTTTGACACAAAGTTGCTCATTCCGCTATTGACAGAATTCCCGGTGCCTTTCACACAAGCTCCTGCCAAATGTGACTTTAGGAAAAATATGTAGAGAGTAGACCGACGTGACAGGTTTGTGTCTTTGCTCTAAAATAACGTGCTGCCTCTTAAATCTTCCTCAGATGTAGATGATAAACTTTAAGCTTGCCTTATTGTACTGACATGATTTGCCTGGTTACATTGAATGTGTTGTCATGAATCTCAGCATGTGATCTAATACTGATGGAAATAGCCTTAAATTAAAGCTAAGCAGATCAACTATATATTGACTAATGCCTGCATTGACACATCGTGATGAAATGATTTTAATTTTTTTTGCCTTTTGCCTTTTTGTCCTCCCCTTTACCCTTCTTCCCTTTTTTCCTGTATGTTTCTTTCATGATTTAACCAAGGACCTGAAATGTAGTCCCTAATTCTAACGATTTGCTCCACCTTTTGTTTCACCGAATCAAATTTATTCATAGAGCACAATTAAAAACAGCTGACCAATGTGCTGCACATTAAAACAATGCAAGTGAAATGCAAGAAGACCTAAAAACCAGGGAGACAACACTGTGACTGTATCCAACTTCATTCTATTCATTTAAATTAAGTCCAAACCAAATCCACCGTACCACCATCAGAGTATTGTAACAACAAAAAAAATCATCTCACGTATAGAGATTCATAATTAGCGCTCACTTTTTTGTCACTTTTAATCATCGATATAAGGAAATTTCTTGTTCGCCCCATATCCTGGGTGACCTCTTTTGACTTCTCTCCGTTCCCGTTTGACCTCCTGCTCCGGTTGACTCGCGGACGCGTCCGTGGCGCTGCTCGCCTTGCAGCCCGCTAGAGACACTGAAATTGAAATCCCCATGTTGTTATGAATCCCGGGTATTTTCTTTTTTCAATCAATTGACGAGTCAATTCCTGCGTTCGACTCACGCGGAGCGGTCGGAGCTTCTCTCCCACACTTGAGCGTGCTCTGAGAAAAGCACTCGGCCATCCAGGACAAGACCTCTCCGCAGTATCTGACCTACAGACGGGTCGACCAGAAAGTGTCTGGGTCAGATAACTTGATAAATAGATTTTCTTTTGGTGAAATATACTTTTTCCAGCGTTACCTGAGCCTCCATGGATGCCATTCGCTTCTCTTGGTCTTTGAACCCACCGACGATCCTCAGCAAACTCTGGACCCTTGATCACAAACGAATGTTAACATCAGCGCCGCAGTCGTCAAGTGTCACCACCGGGGGGCAGAAGAGCTTTAGAACAAGCTATGGTTTTGGTGCTGCACAGGTCAGATCTTGTAATCAGAGTACGTGACAGTTTCTGCAGGGTGATAAGATAAAATAATAAAAAGCAAAACGACAGTTACTTTGAGGAGGTGCTCTTGAGTCTTTCCTCACTGCTCTCCCAGTGCTGCCGCTCCAGTTTGGCCAAGTAGTTCTCTTTCTGCACCGTCTCCCATGTTATCAGCCTCTGGTCGAGCCCCGCCGGCAGCTCCCTCTCTGGCAGACACACACACACACACACACGTTTGTCCTTTTACTCTCACTTTACGTAATGCATTTCCTAGTATACTCCATACTCCATGTGTGTGTGTGTGTATATGCATGATAGTGTCCAGTGTGTGTGTGTGTGTGTGCGCCCAGCTCCCTGACTAACAACCATATTACTGAATCTGCTTCATTACACTCCTCCTTTCTTTCATCAACAGGAAAATGGGAGCCAAACCAAATTCTGCTTTGCCAAAAATGCCAGTAGGAAAAAACTTGTGCCACATCAAATGTCCGACACTTTTGGTGTCAGCTGCCCTAAACGAAACCTAAATCTGAATCCAACCCCCCTAAAACCATATGTTAACCCGTCAAGACAGCCCTTCGTGGGGGCCTACACACACACAAACACACACACACACACACACACACACACACACACACACACACACACACACCTTTCTGTAGTCGTAGTGACCCCAAAAAAGCCATTAGAGGTTATGAGGACCATGAATTGTCAGTGTCCTGACAATGGTTTTTTAACCAACACAACCATTTAGAGCACACACACACACACACACTCACACACACACACACACGCGCGCCCAAGGAGGCAGTCCAAAAACTAATTAAACAACGGGCAATTTCCATGGACAGAGAAGGTGAAGGCCCGAGATAAAAGCACAGTGTGTTTCCCTCTATTCCAATTCAAAGTTTAATTTCTCCAGATAAGCCGCGAAGAAAAGTTTTCATCTGCCTGAAATGAGGCAGGATGTCATAATAGTCCCCAGCGGGGGGGGAGGGGAAGAAAAAGAAATGTGCAGAAATGTTGAAGATGGAGGCTTCGTACCAAGATGCTCCTGCTTGGACTCGGGCTGCTTGACGAGGCTGAGGAGGATCTGAGAGAGGTGGCTGATGATGATGAAGGGCGGGGCCAGTGCCGGGCGGCTGTGGTATTCCACAATCAGGTTGTACCTCTGGAACTTCCAGAAGATGTCCGTGTTGCCCTGCACCACCTGGAATGTGTAGCTGTCAATTGCGGGGAGGGGGGGAAAAAAAACAACAATTTACAAACGTACAAATTTCACCAGACATATAAAACGCTGTTCTGGGATTTCCGACGCCGCCCCTGACCTGAACATGGCAATGAGCAGGTTGAGCAGCAGGACGTTGGTGACGAGGAGGAAGATGACCAGCAGCAGGATGACCAGCCAGTTGGCGTAGACGTTGGGACACGGCGGCCGAAGGCCCGAGATGATCTCCTCTCTGTCGTCGGTGCAGTTGATTTCAGGCATGCGAGCCGCTGCGCTCCGTTCAAGATAAGGACAAAGACAAAAAATCAGATCGGAAGAACCCAACGCTTCAGGTCAACAGGAGGCCAATCGAAATGTGACTGGAGCACCATCGATTTCCTCCAGCGGGATCTGGCCAAAGATGTGCAGGTAGGGGCGGTACAGGGCCCTGCGGAACACCCAGTCAATCCTGGGGTCGTTGGGGTGGAGGAGGGCCTGCGTGGCGACGCCGTACGCGATGAGCCACACACTCAGGAAAAAGAGGAAGAAGAAAACGTCCTTCATCTGCAATGAAGGAAACAGAAATGATTTTCTTTTCAACCTGCTCGGCAAAGTCTTCGGTCTCTCCATCTGTGACGGGAGGTGGGTTTCTTTCCCCCCACCATTCTTTCCACAATGATGATCTTGGGGCCGAGCTGCTTGTGAATGGCAAAGATGTGGATCAGACGCAGGGTGAAGACCATGAAGTCTATGGCCAGGACGGTCCTCCCTGCCTCGTAGGTGTGACTGACCATCCTGCAAAATCCAATCAAACAACACGTCACCCTTCCATTTCGACCCCTCGTTCCCACCCAGTCATTCATTCATTCACTCAGCAAAAGACCCAACGCCGCCACAAAGATGATTTATTATTTCCTGTCATCGAAAGTCATTTCATGTTACTTACCTGCACGAAACCCCCACGACAAAGAGTAAGATGGCAACCATGTCGCACTTGTTCCAGTTGTCCTCCACGTAGAGTTTGAACTTCTTCAAGATGTTGATCTCTTCGTCCGTGAAAAAGCTCTGTGTGATAAAAGATATTTTCTGTTTCACCACGAGACAAAGAAAAATCCTCCGTGACGCGACGTGTTCATCTCCGAGTCTTGGTTTCACTTCTAATTCCACCATATTCTTTGTTTGCTTTGGTAATTTCCTAGGAAGGCGATGTGTAATTTGTTCTGCTGCGACGGATACTTCCACCCTGTTCACTGCAAATATGTCAAAATCTTTTCATTGCGCTCATGCTACAACAGAGACCGAAGCACTAAAGCCTTGTAAATGTTGTACCTACCTACCGGTATGAATTGTGTTTTTTAAATTCATTTTTTATTTGCTGAAGCCATTTGACACCACTGGGATTTCAGCTAAGATTGTCATACACGCCTTGAAAACACATCTGAGCCACAAATTCTTAGAATTTAATTTAATTTATCGTAATGCACAGATTTATAGTCTCATAATGCTGTTATGATGGGGCAATGATATTAAAATCCTTTTTAATTTATCCATTCACACATTTTTCTTTTGCCAGCTGTCCCTCCTGCAATTTGGCAGCTGCAGCTTTTAGTCTGGATGCTGTGTTTACCTTCTTCATATTCATCTTATGTTGTAGTTTTATGACATGTTGCTCTGCAAGCCAGTAGACGTGTTCATGATTGCAACAGGTCATGTGCTGCAAACATCATTTTAAAAATAACGAGACTGTGGTAGTTAGGCTAAGTGGAGACAGATAATGAAAAGACAAAGGATGCACGGCCTAGCAACAAGAATTGCAAAATGGGTGTACCACAGGGATCGATGTTGGGCCCCTTATTGTTTAGTATATATATATATATATTAGCGATGTCCTACAACAGTGCCAGTGGGTAGAACTACAAATGTATGCTGATGACACTGTTGTTTATACAGTTAGCAGCTGAGAGATTTTATGTTTTAACAGTTTTACAAAAATGAAAGGAAGTATTAAAGATGGATCCTTAAAGGCCTTAAACCACTCTTCTATCCTGGGTATATAATTCAAGGGACCAACTTCATGTTGGCTATCTGCCAAGCTAACCCTTATCCAAAGCAAGAGCAGAATAAAAGGCATGTTCTTCTCCACTCCTTGATATGTTGAATTTACTTCGTAGTCCAGGCCTCTGAGCCCTCTCTTTTTAATATTTAAAATTCCACTAGTCCAACTAACGAATGCATAAATATGTTGTTCTGTCGTTTTTTCAACAACTGCCCATCCGATCAAGTTCAAACTTGGCAGGTGAATCGACTGTGAAGTTTGATCCTTCTGTTTCAAACTGGTAAACATGTTAAAGACAAGGGGTTGGCATCCCAGTGACGGGCAGGCACATGTTGAATGGGCTAAAACTATGTTTTATCCATCCTTTGAGAGAGAGAGGAGATTTGTATGAGTATCAGATTTAAAAAGCCCTCGAATCTATCTCAAATCCATCCGACAGTCGCTAAAATGTTTCTGTGACAAACTATGGTGAGAGCAGGGCCCCCCCCAGTGGCATTGTCTTCCTTCGGGGAGAGGTATGCGCCCCCAGAGCCGTCCCCTTTTGAAGGCACAGGGTCCCCCGCCGGGCTTGCCGGAATGCCAGGGCCGCCTGCGGCAACTGCGGTTCTTTTTTTTTTTTTGTGGAAAAAAACCTGTGCCCCTGAGCTCTGGGACTCTCTGGGGCGCACGTTGAAAGATTTCTGAGCCGGGGAAACGGAGGCGAGGGCCCGTCTCATCTGGGGCCGCTGCGGCCCAAGGGAAGGGAGTCTCGACGGGATCAGCGGAGTGAGGGATCGCGCTCGTCTGACTGACCCGGCCCACTGGGTGAAAGGCCCGCGAATCCTTAAAACCCCCCCAGAGAGAATGAGCTCACGGGAGCTGTCCATATCGGCTCCTGCTTAGAAGTGCGTGAGCCGCCGCGCACGGACGCAGTCATGCAAAGACATCCGATTGAAATGCCACAACGCATGGATTGATAGATGTCCCTCCATCCATCCATCCATCCACTATACAGCTTTGATCCTATGGAGGATTGAAGAAAAGAAGAATGTCTTTGAACAGTGGGAGGAAGCTCGAGCCTCTGCCGGCTGTCAGCCTCAAACCGCAACCTTCTTGCTCTGAGGCAACAACCCGCTGCACCGCCGCGCCAAAGACGAACACCACTAAATAATGATCTGAGAAGTTCAAAATCACGAGACGGGGCGATCAAAGAGGAACCGGCGGCGTCGGGGGCGCCTCACCTGCCGGAGTTCCTCCAGCACCAAGGTGAAGACCCAGAAGTAGAGGATTATCTCGGGCGCTCCGGGGCCGGCGGGCGGCGGCGGGCGGAAGTCCAGCAGCAGCACGTAGGTGAAGAGGCAGAGGAAGGCGAAGTACATGATGACGTTGCCGAGGAACACGGTGACAGCGGCGCTCCAGAAGCGACGCCAGCGGCGGAGGAGGAAGCGCCACCAGACGGAGGCGCAGCTCTGCGCCGCTGCATCGCCGGGGAGAGAGTCCCTGGGAGGGGTAGAAAAGACGTTGAGGTGCTTCTCAAACTTCATACGCAGGACAACCAACAAGTATCTACTGATATTGACGCCGGTTGAATCCATATCTTCTCAAATTGGATTACTGGTGTTGTTTTAGCCTTTGATGATTGGGGCTGTTGATGCAGACTGGATGTACTCCAGGTTTTATGTAACGCCATAATCCTAACAGCCATTTTTTTTTCTCTTCTATTTTACGAGCGCTTGTGGCTTTTGGCGCGTGTTTTTATCCATTTTTATTATCTCTCATGCATTTCATTATGGTTTTTTTTATTCGAGTCAAATGTGTGAGACGTGTCTCACTTGGCTGCAGGTCAAATTGAAACTCCCCTGGGGGCGAACAAAAAATAAAAATGCCAATTGGTGTCGGGGGCATCTGACTTTCATACAGAAGCAGAATTCAGACCAAAAATGTCCTGGACAAGGGCAAAGATACATATTTCATAGAGAAATAATGAGGACGGGAAAAAGAAATGTAGCCGTAGAACAACTACAATAATGCCCAAGGTTTTCATTTCCAGCTAGATTTATGCACCATCAATTTTACAAGCGCTGCATGGCGGCAGACTCACAGAGGGTCGTCGTCGTCAGTGAGCAGCAGCGCCTTCTCTGTATCCAGACTGTCCAGCTCGCCAAACTGCTCTTGGCTGCTGCGATTGTCGAGTTCCTCGTCGCTGAGAAAACACAGGAGCGTGTCATCATACAGTACGTCCCGCATGGCTCAGGCTAAAGGTGTGTGTGTGTGTGTGGGTGTGTGTGGGGTGGGGCAAGGGGGGGGGGGGGGGGGGGGGCAGCAAAAGATGCATCACCTGAACTTTATGAGGTTGGTCCAGATGAGGGCGGGACAGAAGAAGGACACCACGAGTTTGGAGATGGCCGTGTCCGTCGTCATGGCGCCCCACCAGATCTTTGTGAGGAGAGCCTGAGGTGAAAAGTTCCGATTCAAATGGGAAAAATTGAAATCTGATTTCACAACAGGGATGAACTAACTAACTTAACAGGGGGAATTAAATCTACCACAAGAGGGCGCCACAGGCCTCCCAATATGTCTGCCTCACACTCTTGTGCCCGGATCCACGGAAGCAATCCTGCAGGGACCTTTAAATAATCCCCCCCCCCCCCCCCCCCTGCTCATCAAACCATTTCCCGTGACGTGTGAACCATGCGTGAACCACGGCCATCGAGTCTGAGGTTTACGGATGAAGAAGTCTAGGGGGCTTGTCGGCACGTGTCAAAACGCATACGTATGTTGCGCTTGAAACATGACACACGTACTGAATTACAATTAACAGCTTTTCCTTTAAAAGCAGAAAAAAAAAAGGTAAAAAGCAGGCTGTATCATGTATGCTGCTTTGTATGAAAAACACAAATATGACTTCACTGTCAAGGGATCGCTGCACACTTAACGTTTCCCTGGCTGACAGGGAATCCCAATTAACTCTCAATGATGACTTACTAATGACAAGCAACGTCTGTTGGGAGACATTTAGGTTTAAACTGTGCAGGGTGGAATGAATGGAACGAGTGGAAGTAGAAGAAGAAGAATGCAATGAACCTGGAGAAGTTCTTTTTAAGAACGGCAGGGACAACTCTCATTTCATCGGACGCGCTCGGGGGAAAAGGTCAAACGTGAGGCGCAACGTGTCCGCGTGTCACCTGAACTCCGTCGTGGGCGAAGAAGGACTTGGCGTCGGCCTCGGTCGCCAGGTTGAGGACGGTGGACTTGCTCCAGCAGCGTGTTCTCCTCACCAACAGGGCGTACGCCCGGTCCTCGCTGTTGGAGTAACACTCTCCGAAGACATCTGCCGCAGGTACAACAACGTCAGTGGGTCACCCGCGCTCACACTTTGCTCCCTGGTCAGCAGCATCGGTCGGCACCTCGCGTGGCTCCGAGGTCGGTGAGCGCGACCTCTCGCTTCATCTTTGTATATTTACATCGCGTGGCGACAATTTCTTATTTGCTGGCTCGGGTCGCCGAATGGTTTATGCACTCACCGAGGGCGAACTGCTCGTACTTGGCCTCCTTCATGCTGCGCGCGGACTCGGCCTCCGACTCCAGTCGGGCCATCTCCTTCAGAATCTTACAGCCCGCCAGCGCTGCCGCGACCGCCTCGGGGCCCTGCGGGATTAGAAGAAAGCTGAATCCAAGAGATGGGTCTGAAAGAGGGATCTGAGAAATCTAGTTCAGGGGGGGGGGGGGGGGGCGTCGTCTTTGGAATGTAAATGAGGTGAACTGTGGCTGCGGTCTGTCTGCATCCCGTTCATTTCTCACGCACATTACATATCTATCCGCCCTGTGTTTACCAACAGCGCGGATGTGACAGCGACAGATCATATCTTAGATGCGCTTGTTGTCATGGTCCGTCTGCTGAGACAGACAGCTGTCAGTTTGGGTGATTGATGCATTGACAAACAAGCCTGAGGGGGGTGGTGGTGGTGGTGGTACCTGTCCCACGGAGTAGCAAAATGACCCAATGGGAGACTGTCCTCCACCAAAAACAACCCACCACATAGGCCGTTTTGAATTCTCAGCAACGCCGTGTCCTTGCATGTGTTGGCCTCGTTTATCACAATCGATATTACTCTACCTCCCTTTATTTTCTTACCTGCCATTTTTCTAAAGCGCACTCATGATTCTCAGCCTGTTGTCCCGGGGTTTCACTTCAGTCCAATTTATAGTGCACAAAGGATTAAACGCCTTGAAAACCAATTCAGTACATTGAACATCGAGTCTTCACGTACTTTGCCGTGGTTGTATTGTGGTTGCGTGCAAAAACTGAAAGGGAACGGACGTGTGAATACAAAACCATTGACGTATTGTCCTTTGACGGTAAAAGGGAGATTTGCTCATTTGACCTCTTGCCGAGAGTGAGGAGAGAGAATCTGTTCTATTTCGCCTAGAGACTGGAAATAAGGAGGAAGCAGCGAGCCCATGGCCGCGTCTACTGTAAATGAAGAGCAACATACTCAAATGAAACAGAGGAAGTTACACTCTGTGGTGCGGTACCTCGCACCCTCCTCTTTTAAAATAATCATGTACAATGACTTTTAAATATGTCATATATTGTACTGTGCAATGTCACTTCTGGGTCTTTTGCATAAATGTACATATTGCAACATTCCCTCCCGTATGCCAGCGCGCGGGGATAATTGTGACGAGGCCGCCGACGCGAGAGATACTTCAAACAATCAAATTATAAATGCAGATATCCCGATAGTTGAGGCGCTTTGCAGTACACACAAAGTGAATGCAATTACCATAATTTTTTAGATCATGTTTGAAATAAGACATAGGAGGGGAGGCGCGTCGGGGCTGGCCGCTCGTGCCATTCGAATAATTGGTTCCCTTTGGTTCGGGGGGAGGGGCGGCAAAGGAAGGAGAAATGAAGACGTTGAAAACAAAGAGCAATTACCGGCCACCGCGTGTCATACGACTAATCGCACGGCATCAGTCACATGTCAGGATACGAGTCATTCATTTCGTCGGGACTCGCCGCTGGCACCGACCGGCGCGACCTTCATCTGAATAGCGCCGCCGGCCGCGAGATGGCGTTCGAGTTCACCTCAGTTCCTCGATAAGTATGCCGTTCGCCGGGCCCTTTTTATCTCGAGCGACATTTTCATATGGCAGGCGTGACCCGTGCCCGCGACCGCGCCGGCCCACATTACTCATGTCCGCGCCGGACTCGGAATACAAACCAGCGGCGGTGTGACTGCGAGCCCCGCTTGTCGATGCCGGGGCGCGTTAAGACTTTTCGTTGATGGACCCGCTCGGCGCGGGGGAGACGCGAGAGCAGAGGGACAGGACTGACCATGGCCCAGAAGTAGTTGGCCATCTGCTGTCGGTTCTGAAGGACGGCCCAGAGGAAGAGATCCCTCCACGGGTGTTCGCAGCGCTCCTCCAACTCGGGCAGGTTCTTCTGGGTGTGGAACAGTCGACCCTTGGCCGGTTTCTCCTGCAGCCACACAGACAGCACTGTACGTCACGCCACGCAGTTTACAGAGCATGACATTATCATGTGAGTCATAAAATCTATGCAAGCCGATTACTCTACCCCCTCTGCCAAGAAGGATGTACTTGCCTGGGAGGCATACGCCGCAGGTATTTTAAGTGATTTCTATGAAACGCGATGAACAAGCAGACCTTTTTTCTTTGAGCCGTGCAGCAAAAATATGAACAACACACAGAACAGAACAGAGCAGAACAGAACACAGAGAGGCTGTAATTTCTTTGCAAATGGCACGGATATATTTAGAGAGGACTTTCTTAGCACGTATGTGACAGCGGGGTTCGGATTTCGTTCGCGATCCATCTCTTCCGTTTCGACATGGGGGCGGGGGGGGGGGGGGGGGTCACCGAGGGAAAGTTTGAGGGGTTTTGCATGTTGTACGAACGGGATGGAGAGGAGGAAAAGTTCTGGTACACAAATCGTATTCAGTTTGAATTACTGTAACGTCAGTAACACGCTCCTGTAAGATAAGACGCGAGGCAAGATGGAGGTCCCTCCGAAGTGTGACCCGATGCAATATCGACTCAGGAGAGAGAGGAGAGAAGGACTCGACGGGGGCCGACGGAAGGGGCAGGATTAACTCAAAATTGCCGAGACTTTATTGCTCGGATTTTTTATGCTCCACTCCGGCCAGCGAGGAAATGGGGTCGCGTTTGACTGCGGCCTCCGACCTCAAGGCCTTTAACATTTTCAGATGAAACGATCCCAGAAACTCTCTCTGCTCAGTCGCGGCGGCTGAGAGACGAGGGCGAACGAGCAGACAGAGCCAAAAGGGATGGGAGCTGGCTGCCAGACGCGGCGCAGAGTGGAAGCTAATTCATCAGCCTGAGATGATTTCTGCAAGTCAATGCGGTGCAAATGATTCACTGGCACATTTGTGACACGCACACACACACACACACACACACACACTCACTGTGGGAGTCTTCTGGTAGAAGCCTTTGCAGGAGTCGTGCAGAAAGTCCTTCAGCACTTTGGCAACCTCGAACAGGGTGAAGCGGGGCTTCCCCTGCTCGGCCGGGTGGTGCCCGGGCGGGCCGGGCGCCCTGGCGGCGCCGAGCAGCAGCTGCTTCTCCTCGTACTTCTTGAGCAGCAGGTTGTGCAGCAGGCTCTTCTCCGACACGGACCAGTAGAGCTCCTGCAGGCGGCCGTACGTGAGGAAGTCGCCCAGGTTCACGCCGTTGTCCACGAAGAGGCGCACAAAGTCGGGCTTGTCGTTGATCAGCGCGTCCATCATCACCTCCTCGAGGTCGCGCGCCTGCGAAGAGCAACGCGGAAAGTTCACCTCCGGATGATTACACTTTTGGAGCCGATCGGTCAAAGGCCGCGGCCGATATCTCGACATCTCCGCACATGACAGGGCATATGGATCAGGAAAAGACGGAAGAGTGTTCCTCATCATATGGTACGAATGACGTCTTGATGACGTCATTATGAAACGGTATTATTACAGTGTAAAGGCTGATCAGGTTATATACAGACTACTTTGGGTGCGCATCGGACAATTGGATGGATTGACACGAAATTTTGGAATGGAATTTGAAGAGTTGGCCACGTCGAATGTAAGACGAGTAAAATATGACCAAAGTGGGACAAGAGCTCCCATCGATTCTCGACTCTGGGATCCGGACCTCACCTTCCAGTCCACATCTCCGTTGAAGATGTCGCTCTTGGCGATGTCCACCCGGTTCCAGGCCACAGCCAGCTTCAGCTCGTCCAGGAAGTCCTGAGCCTCCTGACTCTGGCTCTTACATGCTGACGAGCACACACACACACACACACACACACACACACACACACATCACGCACAGGACGCCAACCCGGGGCTCGCTCTCCATCCTTCTCTCCGTGCAAATCCCCAAAAAAAACTAATATTGTTAGTGCTTTACCCTTGACGAGAGCTTTGAGGATGACCGTGTCCAGCTCGGAGCTCTCCTGCTCGGGGTCGTGCACGGTGAGGAGGTGGCCGTGGTCGAGGATCCTCTGGATCTGATTGGCAGGTTGACAAAACAGCGCCTCAATGAAGACAATTACAATCCCCTTCATTGTGCACGAAGAAAAAGAACATCTCATATCATCGGCATGTTTCCCTCCTCCTTTCATATTCCTAATTAGGTCATCACGTACAAATTTTGAAACATTAGCATTCATTACGTTCGCTCCCCTCACAGTCTTCCCCACTGTGCCCCATTTTTCTGTCAATGTTCAAGTCTTGTGATGTGCATATCTGTGTGTGTGTGTGTGTGTGTGTGTGTGTGTGTGTGTGTGTGCGCGCGCGCCTGCCGCCGCGCTGCGTGCACACTGCTGCTCTCACCAGCTTGACCCAGTTGCTGATGTCGGTGCTGTGGTGGGCACTGGGAAAGGTGTCCAGCAGCAGCTCGCGAACGCTGTCCGTATCCCAGCAGCCCCGATTCACCAGCGTGACCAGGATGTCGGCCACGCCCCCCGAGCCCGCCAGGATCAGCCACGGCGTGGAATTGCCGATGCCCTTGTGCATCCTCTGCAAGGCGGGGGGGGGGGGGGGGGGGGGGGCAGAGTGGTCAGGCGTGTGTGTCGACAAAACGCACCAGAGCTGCAACGGTTCGTCGATTACTAAATGAATCGCCAACCATTTTAAGAACCCTTTAATCGGTTCAAGTAGTTTTTATCTCCAAAGTTCTCTGATTGCAGCTTCTCAAATGGGAATGTGTTCTGGTTTTCTTTGCTCCTCTGTGACAGTGACCTGAATATCTTTGGTGTGTGGGCAAAGCGAAACATCACGTTGGGGTTTGGGGAAACATGATCTTTATTGTTCACAATTTTATAGATCAAACAGCTAATCGATGAGTCGAGGAAATAATCGTCAGATTAATCGATTATGAAAATGACCCCTAGTTGCGGCCCTCAAAGGCCCCAGAACTGAATTCTTTTTGACTTATTAACTACACGTCAACGGAGAAATGTATCGACCGGTGCAAAGTGTAGTCTGTAACCTCCTCAGTCATCGGTGTTGTTAGCGGGAGAGATTGGTTCGTGTGTGTGAACAAAAGAGAGGATTGGTTTCGCAGTTCTGGCTCGGGCCTGCGACAAACAGATATATTGCATTCCGAGCCTCCATTCTTCAAGTCACATTGTGCACTCTGCGGGGGGGGGGGGGGGTCGCGTTACCTTCAGGATCCTCGGCTCCCCGTGGACCAGGAGACACAGCACAGGGATCTCGAAACTGCCCGCACCTGAAAGCAGCACCAAGAGGCACGTTCACAACACGGCCCCCCTGTGGAAGGGGGGTCCCACGTCACCGCCGCCCCGCCGTCATCGCCCTCCCGCCATTCCCCCGCGGGCGCCCCTTTGCCAGCCACGGGCACATGAACTCAACGAATGGCGTTCCTCTTCCCTGATCAGATTGGCCAATTCGAAGGGGTCCGCACGCCGGCAGAGGTGAAGCCGTCAAAGGGGTCAACAATTGCGCGGCGAGGAGATCGAGAAAAGCCCGAATAATAAACCTAATATCCCATTTTCTTTCCTTTTTTGAAGTTCCTGTTAACCGTTTATTCAACGGGAACGAAACACGACACAACTTTTCTTGCTGTCTCGTAGATCTCGACGCAAAGTTATCAAGCGGAGGTTTTATTCTCCATGTTTGTCTGTTTGAGCAACGTTTCGGAGATTTTTTTTGTATTTCGCACTCGTGAGCGACGTTTGGGCGCAATTTATTTTAATATTTGTTCTATTCAGAAAAAAACTGTCTCCACAAATGAGAGTGCACTCGGACGCGTCTGTTGGACCTCGAGGATAAACGCAATGCGCTCGTAATGTGCAAAAAAAGGACCTTTTGTCCCTTTACGCAGAAAACTCCGGGGGTACCTCCGGTGACTCTGACATTTTTCTAGGTCGTGCGTCTTAGCAAGTTGGTGATTTAAAAAAAAAAGAAAGAAAAAAGAAACAGATACCGAGGGGGGAAGAATTTCAAGGGGAATATGATTTTTTTTTCCCCCGGCAAGCCATATGAAAAAAAAAAAACCTCATGAAATATGAATCACGTTTTCATTGTTTGTTTTGAAGCTACCAGTGTATGAAGCAGCTGCCTGTCCCACGAACATCACCACAGTTGAATAATGGTCAACGCATCTATGAGTACTTTTAATATTCAAGTCGATTCTACAGTCTTTATTTCTGTGCGTCTTACATAAGTAACAGTTAATGCAGGGCGTTTGCATTTAATTGAGTCAGTCGTAAATTCTGGCATTTTTGATTGCCTTGCTTGAGTAAGTGACTGGCGCCCGATCGCCGGTTCCCAGACGACCCCCAGACGACCCCCAGACGACCCCCAGACGACCCCCAGACGCCTTTACCTCCGTAACCGGTGCGCTGCAGAGAGATGTGCTTGAGCAGCTTCACCCTCATCTCGCTGGTGAGGCCCGGTCTGCTGGGATCCTCCTCCACCAGCACAAAGTGAGAGTGGTGGCTGTCCAGGGAGTACACCGATCCGTGAGGCAGGTCCTGTGGCTTGTAGGCGGCAGGCTCGTCCACCTGGGGGGGGGGGGCAGCGTGGAAACAGTCACGTGAAAGACTTGCTCTTTTCACGTTTGATGCATTATCTCTGTGTGAGTCTGAGTGTGTGTGTGTGTGTGTGTGTGTGTGTGTGTGTGTTTGTCTGATTGTGTGTGTATGTTTGTCTGTTTGTCTGAGTGTGTGTATGTGTGTGTGTTTGTCTGATTGTGTGTGTGTGTGTGTGTGTGTGTGAAACCTTGGCCGTGAGCAGAGCCTCTCGATTGTGGATCATGTTCCAGGGTGCGATGCCAATGGCCACGACACGAACTTTGGAGGAGGTGCTGGCCAAGGAGTGATCTCTTACCGCCTGGCCCAAGTGCTTCGTGATGCCGAAGCGGAGCCCATTAGTCAGAATCCATGCCCCTGGAGAACAGAGACGCAGTGACACACACATATATATATATATGTGTGTGTGTGTGTGTGTGTGTGTGTGGTACATAGACAGTTGTTGTGCACTTGGTAGCAGGGTCTAGACAAACTCTAATGAATCATTACCATGTGAGTGTCTCAAACTAGAGAGCTGCGTTCTGGTTTTCATTATGTGCAGAGCTGCTCTATTGATGATGCTAATCAGAGTGCCCTATAGGGTTATATATGGTTATAAAGTATGCAGTGTTAGTCCTCCTTACATACATTAGAATTCATGAAAATATTGTAATAATTGTGCTCCTAAAAAAATAAATGAAAAAACACATGAAAAAAGATAATAAATAATTTATGACCCTTATTATAGACCTCTCACATCGAGCCTTTTTCACCCGTGTGATGTGTTCCCAGTAGGTTCTGCTGCCGGGCAACAGGGGGCATCGGAGAGCCCGCTCTCTGAGTGTTTGAAATCCAAAGACAAGTGTGCTTTGTTTTCCTTTCCCCTCTCCCTGAACATCACCTGTGCTCTGCGCGGCCTTCACGAGTCCTTTCCTCAGCGTGTCCCTGAGCCACGGCTTCATCTGAGTCAGCTCGTCGCCCCCGACCAACGCCACCACCAGGTGCGGGGGGGCCAGGCCCCACTCCTCCGTCAGCATCCGGTAGATCAGCACCGGGTCCGTGTCGCTGCGCACCCTCATGAACTGGACACAAGAGTGTGCGTGTGTCATGTGGGAGCTCCTTTGCTGTCACGTGACGCCCACTGTTACACGTCGCCTGTAGTTTCACCTTTCCCCTCTTCTTGGAGGCGCCGGTGAAGTCGATGTCGCCCACTCGTCCAGCTGCCCAGTGGCTCCTCTCCCTCCTCATCTTGCTGGCCAGGCCTCGGGCCACCTTCTCCAGTGCTTCATCCGCCGTGGCGCAGCAGGAGCAGCCCAGCGGGACACTGACAGCAACACACATGCACAGAAATACAAATCATACATAAGGGATGTGTGAAATATCTTCTATTCCTGGCAACAGAAGAATATTTTGGGTCTTAAAAACAACAGTTTCTTTTGTAGAAGAACGCCGCAGACTTCAGTTTTGGCGCCTGGCAAAAACCCGTGAGGTTCACGTGAATGAATAATTGAATTAAAATGTCGTGTGCTGCTCATCTGGAACATCCTGTCGTCCTGCTCCCCAGTCGCGTAGCAAGCGCCCGGACGGAGGAACCTTCCAGCGCAAAACTCGAAAACTCACCTCCCAGCTTTTCGTCACCTTCACTTTTTTTCTAAATGCGAGGCCCCAGTCTTTCCCCGTAACCGGCTCGGTGATAAATATAAGAGGGAATAAGTTGCGCATTTGTCCATCAGGCAAGTTACTGTGTTGTTCAACTTGTCTTGTTTACATGTCAAATACCCTGTAGTACAGTAAAGCCATAGAAAATAAAAATTAATGTCACCATTGTCAGCCACTTATAAATCTTTTTGGATCTTAACTCCTAACCAGTAAGTCATACAATGACTTGACAGAAATGGGAATGATCCCAAAATGCTGTTATTCTTGACATATGCATGATTGGACATTAACCTCACTTTAAATAGGGAATAGACCAATTTTTGGCCTTAAACTTTTCAATTAACGGCACAAAGGAATTGCATCACCCATTGATTAACCACAACAAAGAAGAGAGTAGCGTTCTCCCGGTGTCTATCCCCAGTGATGGCAAAGGCAGACCTTCTATTAGCTTACTTATTAATACTACCGGACGTTCAACTCAAGGTCAATTTTTTCAAACCGGTGCTCCTCAGTGTTTGTTTTCTGCTTTGGATAGTAGCCAGGCTGCTGACACTGAGTTAGCCATGATGCCAACGCTGCCGCTTGTTCACACTGGGAGCAAGGAAACAACGTAGGCACTTCAGTGAACGTCCGTCTCCTCCATAGTGGTGTCGACAGGGGTGTAGCGCCAAATTCTGGGCCCTATGCATAAGCAGTCTCTGTGGGCCCATCAACAACACTACTACCACAAGTCAAACCCCCAACCCCTCACAAGTAATTTACTAAGAGAGGGCCCTCAGAGAACTATTTTTGGAATTGTATAGTTCAGTCTCTCAAACAATGTATTCAGCCACGTTTTTTAATTCATGCTATGACACTAATTACTTAGAAAACACTAATTAAAAACAAAAAAACCTGTTTAATTCCTCCCCCATCCTTGGGCCCTGGGCAGACACGCCCGTGGGTGCTGACAACCTCCTAGGGAACCAGCTCTGAGGAAAAATGCCGTCTTCCTTACCAGCGTCTTTACCACAGTGACCACACAACACTACCGACTGTAGCCACTGGGGGCGCACGAAAGTTGAAACGTAAATTCACTTTCATCCTCAATTGGGCAAAGCCTCCATATTTTTTCAGACGCGTCTGATGTTGAAGTGGATCCAGACGCAGAGGTGGATTCAAAATCTCAACGCCCATGCTCCATCCTCTTAAAATAACCAGTTTTGTAAGATTTTGCTCTGTTGGAGGTATGAACTGTGTGTGCTGTATCAAGAATGCAGCACTTGGCATTTCTCTAACATTGGAGGAGGCTGGGAAACAGTGTCCCCCGCTCATGAATAATTTAACTAGCAAACTCTACTTGGAATCAGTTAAGGTTTCTTATGGCCTGTCAATCACTGGGATGATCTGGATGCCTGCAGACGTCTATTATCTGATAATCAGATAAAAAAAACAAAAAAACATGAATATTGAACCACGCTGTCATTTAATCCAGATAAGAGCTCCGGCCCGTGGTCGTGGATGTATCGTGTACATAAATTCGTGATTCGAACACACACCTGTGCTCCTCCGACCACTCCAGTGCGTCCCCACATCGCAGGCACCGGGTCTGTGGCCGCAGTGTCCCCTTGCAAACAGACAAAGACACAGATGTTACGAGCAATTTCTGAACACAATATGACTCGCTCACCACGCTCTCTTATCGCATATGCAAAGGGTCCTCAGAAGCACTTGTGGTCAATGCAAAGTTGGCAGGAATTTTCATGCTCGCTTCACATGCAAAGAGCTTCCGGCCTGATGCTCGAGCTCCAAGTGCACAAAAGGCCGGTCAAACATGAAACCCTTCCGACGCAAGTGTGCTTGTGACATAGAGACACGATACGCGTGTCGCTATTGTTTCTAGACTGGAAACACAGCCACAGTCTGTCTATTCATAACAATAAATGACACTGGGTTCAGAACGGAAAATCATTCATTATTAATAAGATTATCCCCTTTGCCTGAGTAAACAATGACTTTTACTTGCCAGCGCTATTTGCATAGGCACTTGAGCCGCTCGGGAAAGATGATTGAAATGAAACGCAAGGGCGTACTTCCCTGACAAAACCACAGTTGACTCCCCGCGCACCTTGAACCCAAGTGTGGCCATCTGTTTTGAATGCAAGTGAGCAGCTTGTCGTGGGAGAGAGAAAAAGACGACTGGGAATATGCAAACCGGACGATTGGCATGCAAACGTAGAGGGAAGGACGCCCGGCTGCGTGTGCAAAAGGGGGGGGGGGGGTTCATGATCAACTTCTCCTTTGCTCGTAACGAAAAAAGAGACGATATCTGGGATCTCTGAGTCAATATGTGCTGCTCAGCGGAAAAAGTGGAAGCACAGCTCTACGGTACACGGGTCAGTGTAAAACTGAAGGGGCCTAACAATCGTCGTAGCACACGTGGGAAACCAGTCCCCAAAAGAGGCAAAGTAATTAACCAAGGAACTCACAAAAAACATATAGATTTTATGGTAAAATGCCAAAAATGTACAGTGAAAGGACAGAAATGAGAATCACTTATAACAAGATGTGGTCAAATGTACCTGTCTGCTGATATTTATGTTGTGGTTAAACATCATAAACCACGAGAGTTAAGATTTATACACACAAAAAAAGTGGTGATGTAATGTAAAAAGTTAATTATGACTGGATTATTGCGAGCAACGCACGGAATATGTGTCTATATGTCGCGCGGGTACATCAGTGAGTCTTTACATGGAATATAAAAAAAAAGAAAAGCAAAAAAAAGATCAAACTCACAACTTCTGTTTCATCTTGAACTGTGTAAATTCTCCAGAAATTGAACTATATATTAAATTCTATAGCATTCCAAAAAGACCAATCTTAGGATGATTTCCCCATTTTTCATGTTGTACGTCAACCACTCTTGACGTACAATATATATTAGGAGACGAGGAGGCGTCGGCTCACTGAAAACACGTGGAATCATGCACAGTACAGTACCTGGGAGAATTATTTCTCATAGACCTGTTACAACTTGACATGGTACACAGAAAAAAATGACACTTTTCCACTCCGTCCACACTCACCAGAGGAACGTCCTGTCTCTCCTGCATGGCTGAAGCGATTCGCCTCCTGTCGCAGAACCACACCTGTGAGGGCTCAGGGCTATTCCCCCTTCCCCTCATCCCTCAGGTGGACTCCCCCCCCCACCTCCCACTTCCTGGTTGCCAGCAGGAAGTGGGACAAAGGCGGAGCTCTCCCTCCCTCCCTCCCTCCCTCCCTCCCCGTGGGCCAATCCCTCCACTTTTGCTCCGCCCGGGTTTTTACTTTGCACCCATCGGTCGGGCCGCCGCACTCCTGCTCTCATCAGGACCAAAGACTCCCGATCCCCAGAGACACACTTCAGGTGTCTCGGGTGCACTTCCTGCATCGGTCGTGGCATGTTCACGCGCAGCTGCAGAAGTATTCAGCGTTAAACGGAGCCCTGAACTTCAGATATTGGGCAGCAGTTGAACATGCAGAGTGCGATGTTCCCCATCACCACTCGGTCAATGTGACAACTTTTGCACCATCGTTGCCCGTTGGCCTAAGTGTCTCTAAGCGGCCCCGCAGGCCAACTTTTATCCCGTGCTCAGCCGTCGGTGAGCAGTCGAGAGTTCGCCGAGGCAAGCGGCGCCGCAGCTTTTCCGACTTTGGGCTCAATAAGCCAGTTAAGCGTGAAAGCACCCTGTGAATGTGTGAATCCGGTCGGTGGCGGACAAAAGCTTTTGGAGAGGAGGCTTGAACGCCGCCAGATTGATCCGCAAAATGCTGAACCAATTACCGCCGGGGGAGCTGCCCTCGTGCACGACCCACAACCCCCCCGACTTCTCCGGAGCGGCGCTGCCCAGCGGTCACATCAGACTGTGGTCGGACTGGGAGCTTCTTTTGAATGCAGTGGGTGAGTGAGTGAGTGAGTGAGTGGGTGAGTGAGTGAGTGAGTGAGTGAGTGAGTGAGTGAGAACAGGGCCGTTCGTTTCCCTGCCAAAGATTTGGACACAAAATCATCTTCCCCTCAAGTGGAAATGATCCGTCCCTCCGTGGTCTTCTCATGCATCCACGCCTACGGTTCATTTAAAGTCTCCAGTTGACCTAAGCTGCGTGTCTTTGAAGCCGGGGGACCGGGAGGAAACCCACGCAGACGCAGGGAGAAAAACATTGAAACTCCACGCGGAGAAAAAAAGCCCCCCCCCCCCGCATGTGGGACGGCGGGTTTGGGAACCTCGAGACTTCCTGCTGCGAGGCAACAATCGCTGTTCCCTTCTGCACCGCCAAGTCAAAATTATAATATCATCAATAATTAACAGAAATGATTTGGGGTTTCTAAGTTAAATGCAAAAAAGTGGAAACCTTTTTTTCTTTTCTTTTTTACGACTAAACTCTTCTTCCAATGGGGATGGAAACCAATTAAAGCAATGACTTTCTCATTGACCTTAAAAGTATCTTAAACTAAATCCCACCTCCTGGTTTGAACTATTATCTTTTAATTTTTAGACCAAACTCTTTGACCTCCTTTGTCCACAGCCAGTGTCGCTGGTTTGTGACCTGATGTATTGAAGCCTTTCTTTACCCTAAATGAGACCACACTGTACAAAATGAACATCATGCTCAACTGAAGAAGACTTGAAACTAGAGATTGAACCATGAAACTCAAATGACAACTGACGTAATAAATCAAGTGAGAAGTCAGAGTCATTTTCTCATAGAGACTTCTATAGAGTTCTTTCTTTGTGCAAACGGTGAGTCGCCCCCCGCTGGTCATTTCTAGAGAATACAGACTTTAGGCGCTTCCGCATTGGCTTCACTTTCCCACCCGGTCGCTACGTGCATTTAGTTTTATAATTCAGTCCATGGTCCACCTGCAGAAATGTCTTCAGTGGCCTCTTATCATTGCTGCCTGCTGCTTACATACACAGGAACATAATGACTGCCACAGGCGTTTTGCTCTCACCAACAGTTTGCAGGCGTGGAAGTTTGCCTGAAAAAAAACTGCTCTTGTCTTGGAAATGTAGGTTCATATAAAATAAAGGCAGCACTCAA
The DNA here is from genome assembly GCF_022379125.1 of Scophthalmus maximus. Taxonomy (NCBI): domain Eukaryota; kingdom Metazoa; phylum Chordata; class Actinopteri; order Pleuronectiformes; family Scophthalmidae; genus Scophthalmus; species Scophthalmus maximus. The sequence continues at coordinate 3,886,544 of NC_061518.1, forward strand.
AGGAGGTGTGTGTCTTATTAGTCCAGTTCAGTAATACAATGTGATACTGGTTTGGAGTCGTTGCGTCAAAAACTGCAATTATTATGTATTACTATATTTATGTCAAAATAAATAAATAACACGTAAGCAATTCAAAATAAATATGCGACATGAAATCAGTTCATTTTGTCACTAATATTTGTGAGTCAAGCAGCATGACAAACCCACTCCTTTTCTGTCAATCGAAGCGGTCATTTATTGACGGTCCTTGAATCTGCATCCAGCGCTTCAGCGCCTGACCGTCCTCCTGCAGCCAACGCTGGGTAAGAGGTCGCATATCCAACTCATATGCACCGAGAAAAAAACCCAATCATTGTTGTGATTGATCCTGGTTTAGGGCAGACCCTTTCTGTTCATTGATTGTGGTCCTCCCCTCCTCATCACACAAAGGATGAATGTGGCCCCTCCTCCTCCTCCTCCTCCTCCTCCTCCTCCCCTCAGACAGCTGCAGCCAATCAGCGGCTCCTGCCCCTTTGTGTACAAACACACCACCGTGCGCCGCGCCGCTTTTAAACCGCCACCGCAGCCGAAGGACGAGCAGACAGAGAGCAGGAGGCCAGAGGGAGAGGAGGAGGACGACATCATCCGCAGCAGCAACAACAGCAGGAACGTTCCCCTCGAGACTCTCGCCGCCAGCAGCAGAGGACACCATGACCTCCATCAGGCGCAAGGAGTCGGCCTGCAGGAGTCTGTTCGGCCCCGTGGACCACGAGCAGCTGCGGCGCGACTTGGCGCTGCGGCTGAGCGAGGTCGCCGAGCAGGACAGCCGCCGCTGGAACTTCGACTTCCAGGCCGGGGCGCCGCTGCCCGGTCGGTTCCAGTGGGAGGAGACACCCGCTGCTGCGTTCTACCAGGAGGAGCCCGCGCTGCCGAGGGACGCCGTCTGTCCCCCGGTCGCACCGGGCCGCGGCGATGCTGACGGTGGTGCTGATGGCGGTGATGAGGCTGAAGGAGCAAGCGCGGGGACCGACCAGGAGAACTGCCCCCGCATCTCCAACACGCGGTGTCCCGCCGAAGTGACGCCCCTCCGGGGGAAGAGGTCTCTCTCCAAACCGGCGGCCAAGCGCAGGAGCGCGAACGCACGGATCACAGGTGAGGAACCCGCGTCTCACAGATGCAGCGTGACTTTTGATATTTCTGCTTCATCCTTATTGACTCGTTGTGGGAGGAAATGTGAAGTGACCAAACATCTTCTCTCCTCTTGTTTTGTTTTTTTATCGGCAGATTTTTTCGCAAAGAGGAGGAGGACGACGGACACAAAGAGTCCTCATCATCTTCATCTTCATCACACGAGTTCCAGTGAAGCAGCTTTGTGCAAAACGATCAGATGAACTGTTTATACGGACTATTTATATTTCTACATGAACATTTTCATGGACTGGACCAAAGGGATTTAATTTAATTTAATTTTATTGTGTTGTGTTTTCAGTTTTGTTATTTGGCCCTGACATGAAATTCTAGAATTTTATGTTATTTATTTTATTTATGGCAACGTTTTTTTTGAAATTATTATTTAAAACCTTTTCCTTTTTCCACTGCTGATGTTGCAAATATCTTTGTTAACTTATAATATGTTTAAGTTAACAATATGTTTAAGTTAACAATATGTTTTCTCTCATTGTTTTCATCAGTGTTATCGTTTTCCCACATCATTGTCAACCTTGTTGAATGAATGAAATGTACTGAGCTGCTTTCTATTAATGATCTTTTTTTTTTTAAAAAAAGCACTATTTTGTCCTTAATAACTGAGATTTACCTTGAAATATTTTCCAATTAAATAACCTGTTCTAACAGTGGTTCTTTTTTCATCCTCTGGTCATTTCATTTTTCTGCAGCCTGCTTTGATTTAACAATCAAAAGCGCGATGAGCCGCCACAAGTCAAATTCCACTTGTTGATAGACGCAACATTTGTTCTTTTCATTCATCTTAGTTTGATTCTCCATTGCTCCAACTTGGACAAAAACAAGGCGACAAAAACATTTCTGAAAGGTTCACGTCAGTGGCTGGCTCACAAATCTGTACTCCGGAGTTTAGTTGTCGAGTAAAAACGGGTCCCTGCAGAACATAGAGTACATTAGATGGATGTAAAAAAAAAAAAAAAAAAAAAGCAAAGCAAAAACACTTATTTGTGTTATAGAAAATGGCGCATTTTTATGTGGCACTCGCTCTCCTGCAGTGAGACAATGTGCCCGAAGCAAGAAGATCCCACGTGGAACAGAGTCGAAGCTTCCTCGTCTTTATTCATTAATCTAAAAGCAACAAAATACTGATCTGAGATTTATAAATATGCCCATGCGGGACCGGATGTCCAAAGTATTGCATTTGCCAATATGACTGCAGCCCCGCGAGACGACGCATCCTTTGGTTTTACTGCTGACACTGTGGCAGCCTGCGGATGAGCGCCTTCATATAAAAAACGCGGGAGGGGTCCCCTCGGAAAGCGAAGAAAATTAAATTTTAAGCTGCGGGTTTGGCAAAACATTGTAAGAGAGGAATTGCGTTGCCTGGGATTTATTAGGAGATGAGATGGGGTTTTTTTTTTTTTTTTATAAGCGCAGTCCTGAGGACCGGGTGCTGTCAGGCTAAAAATTATACCTCTTAATATGAGCGGTAACTGCCACATTAGCCCATTAGTGGGACCCACAGCCCAGCGTGTGTGTGTGTGTGTGTGTGTGTGAGAGGGGTGGGGGTTCAGCTCTGAAGCATTTTAAGAGGCCATCTGGTCGGAGGGCAGGACAATGGCCGACAAAGCAGAGTGTGCCATCTCTTTCACCTGCAAATCGGCCTTTGGAGCTCCTCGAGCCCCCCCCCCAGGTCTTTCCACAACTTTTTCCTCTTTGTCCCTTTTCTTAGTCAAAGCAGCCACTATCGCTGACATGTGCCTGTGGTTCCTTCTCACCACAGGAGGGGGGGGTGTATGCTTGTGTATGCACACACAAGCATGTAAAAGCAAAGAGCAAACATCTTGGAACGCCTCAGTGCCAATCAAGGACAAACACCGCTAAGTGTGTTATTTTGGAATTAGGGAGCTGATGATCTGACACTCTTCTCTTCTCTTCTTTGTTTTTGGATTTCCAGTCAAAAGAAAATCAATATTCAAAACTATCCCGTGGGTCCTCGGGCTCCCATGGGCTCCCGTTTCGCACCGCCCGCCCTCCTAACTGAGGTCTCCTGCGGATGAACACCAACAAGCTCCTCAGGACATCGTCGGTGAAGGAAGCCGTCACTATAGGAAACGCTGCGGTGTCAATTAAAGAGCACCGTGCTGCTCCTGCTAAACGTGTTGAAAGGAACCTGCGTGTTCACACGCAATGCACCCGATGCAGTCATACAATTACTCAGGAATAGAAACTGCATTCATTTGCATTTACTTTAATTTATTAATCACAGTTTCTTCTGGAGAGACTTTAGAAAAATTGTCCAAATTTGAAAAACAAAAAAAGCTGTAAAACTGCAGGGACTGCCAACAATCCCCTTTTTTGTAATCTGCTGCATAAGTCATTAATGGCATGAGTTGTTTTCAGACATGGAAAATTAGCTCTGGACATTTGTCCTTTCACACAGGACGATTGAGCAGGAGTTTGTCCGAGTCGGACGCGTTCACACCAACGGGAACATTTCCATTAGATCCTGTGGCGTCGGGGTAGAACATGCCATGAGTTTTTTTGTTCACAGCCATCAACGGGAGATTTTTCCAGATTATTTCCCTGTTGTATTCTTACACGGGATCACTAGGATACGTCCCAGAATATTTACCAGGGAGCTGGCGAGAAAAGTTTTTTCGGAAAATGTCCAGGGCAACATTACATACAGCCTCTCCGGGAAACGTAAGACTCCCTCGCAGGTCTGAAGGCAGCTGTAGATACAGAAATGTACAGATTTGAAGGATTAAAGTGAAATGTATGTACATTTAAGCAAATATTATTCATTTCTTTACTGTAACTATTTTACCGAAACAGACTTTTTGTTTCGTAGTGTTTATGACTGTAATGCTGAATACCGATTTCCTCAAATAACACTCATTACCAGGGGGACAATAACCGTTTTAAAGCCTCCACGTCCTCCCCGTAATGAAACGCTCCCCTCACCCACGTCCTGGTCAGCACAAAGGCCAAACACCCTCATCACACTTAAAGAGGGTGGGGCCCATTGTTGTGGACCCCAGAGGCAGATGGTCACTTGGGCCCTTTATACTCCACATGGCCACTTGTGTGGAGGAATGCATTAGGCTCCCCGGGGATGGCTGGAGCAGGGGGAAAGGTCACCATCTGCTGCCCAAAGGTCACGTGTGTAAAGAGCGTGGTGTTAGACATGGTGTTGGCCGTTTCAAAAAGTCAGCGAGGACTCGTCAGCCTCCCCCACCTCACCACAACAAAGAGAATTCTGCTCTGGTGATACAGGATTATAAAGAGAACCTGAACGGTGCCTCGAAGGTGATGATCTCGCTGAAACTGAAATAATGTATTTGTTTTAAAAGGCACCTGACACATTGTACTTAAACACTTGGTTATAATCTTTTATTGCTTTGGAAGAATATTTCTAAACTTTCACAAAATAAAATGAAAACAGTGAAAAACAGCATTTGATTAAACTAAAACTTTTCAAGTGAAGTTCTGAAGTGTAAGGCCCTTTTCCCCAAGATGAATGTAATTCAATTTGTAGTTTAAAAAAAGAAAGAAAAAAATATATATACAGGATGATGTTGATGATATTTAGCAATGTTAACCTGAATACATTTCAAGTATTATATTCAAATAGACACAGACTACGCAACAACCCAACAGATAGATGGAAAGATGGATGGATGGAAAGATGTATGGATGGAAGGACAGCTCGATGGATGGATGGACGGATAGATGGAAAGATGGAAGGAAAGATGGATGGATGGATGGAGGGATAGATGGAAAGATGGAAGGAAGGATGGATGGATGGATAGATGAAAGATGGAAGGAAGGATGGATGGATGGACTGATAGATGAAAGATGGAGGGAAGGATGGATGGATGGATGGATGGAAGGAAGGAAGGAAGGATGGACGGATAGATGGAAGGAAGGATGGATGGATGGACGGATAGATGGAAGGAAGGATGGATGGCTCGATGGACTGATAGATGGAAAGATGGATGGGTGCATGGAAGGACGGACAGACAGATAGATTCATAGATGTACAGTATAGAAAGATGAACAGATAGACAGATAGATAGATAGATGGATGGATGTACAGATAGATAGATAGATAGATAGATAGATGGATGGATGTACAGATAGATAGATGGATGAACAGATAGATAGATTTGTAAATAGATGTGGCTCCAGCAGGTTTCAGTAGCAGTCCTCCTCCTGACCGGCGGCGGTGCTGAGCGGAGGGTTGGGCCCGGCCGCCGCGCTCGCCGTGTTGGAGGAGAAGGAGGAAGGTGATGAAGACAGCTGCTCGTAGCTCGGCAGGCTGTCCTGACGGGGCTGGAGATTACATGTCCGCCCGGGCCGCGGCCTCGCCCTGCCTCCACCTTCGCCGCCGTCAACATCCCTCTGGTCCAGCAGGGAGGCGAGGGACTCGGCGATACGCTTCATCGTCTGGTCCATGTGTGTGATCTGTATAAAGGCAAATAAAGTTTGATGAATCAAAGCATCCACAGAGACAAGGCACACTGGATGCACCACTAGTTATTCTTTTTAGTCATTCAAACAGAACTGAATATGATAATCCTCGAGTTCAAACACAGGGGGGTGTTACAGTTACGTCCTTTAGATGGTTTAATTACAATGTGTGACAAATTGTGTAGATTGTGTAAAGTGTAGATCCCTGTTGTGCGTGGTCTATTAGGATGAGATCAAACAAAATTACATTTCAAGAAAGCTCTACTGTAACGGCCTCACTAAATGGCCGTTAAAGATGAAATAAAATTCATTTTCCAACAAAAAGAAATGAATTGTGCTTGATAGTTTTCTACGTGGCTGCGAGGCAAGAGTGGAAGGCACATTTTTTTCTGAAGTAGAAATGAAAGAAAAACAATCTCAAGGTTTCCCATGTTTGCGCTGCAGACCTGGAACAAGCTGTTAAAGTTTGTTCTTTAAATATCTGAATCAACAATAACAGGTCCAGCGTCTGACCATAATTGTAATGGCGAAGATGGGATCTTTTTTCTGCGTTGTCCAAAACGCAGAAAAAATGGCAGTTTCATCTTCATGAGCGAAACTGCCACCGCAGTGTCAACATCCTCCTGAGTGAAAGCCCGTTTGTTATACATTTACATAAAAGCAAGAACTATGAACACAAGAACAAAACACGGTCGTGCACATTTTTGGCAGCTCCTTCACACACAAAAGCAAATGATCAGAAAAGGGTGTAAAACGGAAGGTTTCAGTCGCACCTTATCCTCCATCCTGTTGAGTCTGGATCCGATGGAGTTGTTGCCTTTGTCCCTGGCCCTGTCTTCAAAGGGAGACAATATCCACGTGAAAACTGTAAGACGGGAGGAGGAGGACCGCGGGTTTCTGATTCATAGTTACCGTTGTGTATTTTTTGCGGGGGAGCAATGGAGTGATTCATTACCTGTGCCCGTCTGGAACAGAGTTATCTTCCCTAAAGACTGGTCCAGTCTGAGGGAAACAATGGGGAGGCTCAAGTCAAAGGAGTGCACGCTTTCCCTCTCTCTGTATTGCCCCCTCTTATGTCGTCATTTATTTAGTTCTCAAAAAAACAACCCACACATCATTTATCGATGCATCTAATTCATTACCTCCTCTGCAGCTCCTTGATTCGCACCATGAGGTTGAGGTGACCCTGGGAGTACTGCTCAATCACGTCTCGCACATCGTACGGCTTACGAGCTTGCTACAGCGGGAGAGAGGGGGGGGGGGGAAAGAAAATATGCTTGGAACGGCTGCATCAAAATATGTTTTCGTCTTAAAAATCTTCTTCGTTCGGCCGAAAAAAACATTTGCTGATATATAATGTCATTTTCACATTTTACGCAGAACAAAATCAATAGTAATAACAACAATAAAAGTAAGTAAATAACATAAGAGACTAATCAAATTATGTACAAATAAAACGAGGTGGAGTCAGGTCATACAGTGAAACACAAAGAGACACTTTACAGACACAGTGTTATACAGTAAGAGGTCGACGTTATGTCTTTCCTGAGCCGTGCATAGAGCAATTTCCATGAATTTAATTTGGGGACTTGTTGAACATTCACCAGCAAGGAAAGTTCAGGAGGATTAAGGGAACTCCTGTGACCTTGGTCAAGCTCTCACCTCTAACACAAAGTTTTTACAGGAGATGGAAGGGGTGATGTATTTATTATGTTGCTTTGTCCGAGTCTGTTGCTGAGCGTGTCTGTTACAGGAGGGCAGGAGCTCAGACAACAAATACTAGTGCTGTACGTACAGTTCTCTGTTATCACCATCCATAACACAACTATTTCATATCTTAGTTTATTTATTAAAGTGGAATACACTATCGGGTTTGAGAAGACAACTTCAACAACCCTGTTTGCTCTGTAAAGCTGCGGCTGAACTCCTCCTTTGTGAACTCTGGTGTGAAACTACTTCGAACGCCCCCCACTGCCCAAACTCCATCCACCTGGAGGTCAAAGTTCCACTGGGGCAAAGTTTATTATTATCGTCGCTCCTAAATCTCTGTGGCTTGTAGTCTGCTACCTAGAAGTCAGAGTGCAGATACCAGATTACATCTGCACATGATGGGGACTTGCAAAATAGCAAATTGCATTTCTGGGAAAACTGGATGTTAATATTGAGAAACTGTGGATAAAACCAAACTTCAATCACATCAAAGGTTTTATACACAGCATGAAGAGGTTTAAAAAACCCCAATTCTTTTTCAGTATATCTGAAGAAAAAATGATGTGCCACAAAAACAAGTGTCATATTTACCTGGAAATTTCTCTTGGCCACAAAGTAGCGCATTCTCTGGATCACCCGGATGGCTTTCCGGTGCGACTCCGTCATCCTGTGCAAAAGGAATTTCACAGGAATGTGTCCGTGTTCCTCTGAAATGTGATGAAACCGCGAGCGGAGCGAACAAATAATGTTTTGAAATTGATTTTTCGTGAAACAGAAGTGTCGGAGAAGCTTTAGACCCCCCCTCCAACCCCTGCTTTATTTATTTCTTTTCCCTTGGTTAAAGCAGGCGCCACTGTGAAAAGTTGACAAGGCCCTCGTGCCCAAAGAATATCAATTTAAGGCAAATATTCAGTGCAGCGCAGCTTCAAGATTACTATTCAGTCTACGTCAAAGGCCTCTCCCTCATGACTCGTCTGCCTCTGAATCTGCTCAGGGCGAGCTAATCGATTTTTTTTTTGGGGGGGGGGGGGGGGGGGGGGGGGGGTCTGGGTGTTTCTCTGAGCTTTTTATTAACGATTTTCAGAGTGAGTGTCGCACATTTAGCCACTGTTATATTCCGGGGGAATTATTTAGGATCTATTACTCATCGGGGATCATTACACTTGAAAAGTGGATGAGTATGTGAGGGGTGGGGTGTGTGTGTGTGTGTGTGTGTGTGTGTGTGTGTGTGTGTGGGGGGGGGGGGGGGGGGGGGGGGGGGGGTGAGTGAGCTCTTTATCAGATCTGGTCAGGTGAAAGAGTGAAGAGGTGTCTCGTAATGGACTTTTTCACAAGCAGTGCAACGGGCGGTTTTCTCAAACGCACCCTTCATGGCATTCATCATGAAAATGTCAATAATGTGCCCAGCGACCCATTATAGAAATCCATTCTCCCGCCAAAATGTGACGCATGTGCTTATTAGGCGGTGGTGATATAAGCAGGAAAAACAGACAATGTGGCGAAGAGTGAGACGCGGCTTCCTAAGAACTCTCACGAACAGAAGCTCCGTTCTCCTGAAAGTGAACTTTGAAAGGCACTTGAACATCTTAGTCCAAATTTAAAGCTCTATTACTTAAAGGAACCATGTTAAGGGAACACGGTTGTTCACTTTGCTGCAGAGACCTTGATGAGAGAGTCTGTCTAATACGAAGCTTGAGCACACGGGGGAAACAGCGAGGCTGGTACTTGCACTTTGAAAGATGTGAAAATCGAATGTAATTATTTTAAGTGTGACGCAAAAAAAAACAAAGCGTTTTGCATGCTGGACTGGCAACATCGCAATGACAGCAAGATTTTAGGAAGCCATCAAGTCCTGTCCTGTTTAAGTGGTGTCATGTAAGTCAGCGTTTCACCAAAAGGTTTGCACGACTTTCCCAAAAGATCCCAATATTTTTAGAATCCTATTCGAGTCATTTTTTTTTTAAATTTTGCAATAGCCAGTAGTCAAATGTCAGTGAACTGAGATTCAGGCCACATCCACGTTACTACGTTTACAATTTTGAAAGACATTTACTGGCGCTACGTTAACGCCTGCCGTCCACACTACTCTGGAGTTCCCGAGCAGCTACAGCGGAGACATTTGGGAGCTGTTGCCAAACAGCGCTGTAGTATGGACGGGCAAACGCGGAGATGTTTGGAACCAATGATGGATTCAGCGGCATATTCGCTTCCTGTTTGTGTGGACGGAGAATTGTTTTCCATCCATCGTCTACCGCTTTATCCATCTAACGGTCGGGGGGGGGGGGGCTGGAGCCAGTCCCAGCTGACATTAGGCGAGAGGCGGGGTTCACCCTGGACAGGTCGCCAGCCTATCACAGGGCCACATACAGAGACAAACAACCATTCACTCTCACATTCACACCTACGGTCAATTCAGAGTCTCCAATGAACCTGACCCCATTCTGCATGTCTCTGGACTGTGGGAGGAAGCCGGAGAACCCGGAGAGAACCCACTCATACACGGGGAGAACATGCAAACACCACACAGAAAGGCCCCGGTTGGTTCGAACCGGGACTCGAACCCAGAACCTTCTTGCTGCACCACTGTGCAGATTGTATTTGCCGTTTCTTTTAAAACATAGTAGTATGGATGTAGCCTCAAATTGCCTATGCACAAGGGATTCACAGGAACTGATTTGTTGGAATTGTCGGAGATGAGAAATGGACGCAGCCACATTCGATCACGGGAGCAGTCGGAGGCTGTCATTTGACATTTCACTTCTTTAGACGCATTTTAATTAGACAACATGATGTGGTAATTTTGGCATTTAGATCCAAGCTTTGGGGAACGTGCCGTGAAGTCGACAGACATGAACTTTGGAGAAGAGTTGTCGTTGGTGTTGTTTCATACAAAATACACTTGGCATTAAACGTGCATTTGCTGTACACACGTTTGTCTTTCGCGCAGTACTTTTGTAAAACTTGCACATTTACATCTGTAACTCGCAGCTACAGATTGTTGCTCATGTTTACTTTTTGCACGATTTCACAATCCCTCGATTGTGAAATCCTACTTGGCAATAAACACCATTGTGATTATTAAATATGTTTAAATACATTTCCGAGAAGGTGCAATTCCTATCTCTTCCTGAAACCGAAACTGGTGGGTTCCCAAATTGTGGACGCGAGCGGTCTCCTCTGTCGTAGACAATACGGACACGCGTGGAATTTACCGAAATTTGACAAACGCGGTTTTTAAAGGAAAACTGGAAAACCACAGTTTTCCAGCTTCTCAAATTTTGTGCTCTCTCGTTATGGTTTAAAACCCGCGAGTCATAATGGCTCGATTTAGCACGGGTTTCGTTGTGGTTCTGCCCGACGCGAACAGCTGGTTACATATTTTGGAGTCAGCAGAGCACAGAGTGATCTTTGCCAACAACGCTGCTGCATGCATTACCCACTCTGCATCATTACCCCACCGTTTAGAAAGACGGTCCCATGGGTCGGCGCTGTCGCTCCATTCGTTTCACTACCGAGCCCTCACATTACACTGCAGTTACTTAGCGATCATCTCCTCGTATCGCTCCTAGCCTCTCGCCGCGCGAGTGCCTCATCGAGCGCCAATGCTTTTCCCCTAATAGATAATCATTACACAGCAGACAGGAGCGCTTTGGGGTTCGGCACGTGACAAAAGGTTCATTACAAATAGCAAAAAATGTAAAAATACATGCAAAACATTCTGTCAACATTTGCATCACTGTACACTCGCACACGAGGACAGCATCAGTGCGACGGTAGAGTGGGGGGGGGGGGGGACGACGACTCACTGTGACATTGAGGAGACAGGAGTCAGTTCGCTGTGGTGCCGCTCCGACTCCAGCTCCAGGTTGTCTGCGAAGCTGCAGTTCCTCTGGAGGGGGCCGGGGGATTGAACATCCAATAGGCCAGGGTTCCTTTTCGCTGCACGAACACACACGCAAACACACACACGCAAACACGCACACACGGCTCATTAGGCTTTGCCGCTCGTGTTCCAAGCTGGCTTGTTGTGATGTAACTAACCGACTACTACGATACTACTACTATACCAATATACTGTACCCAACAGGAAAAGATGCTACGGTAAATTGATGGACTGAATTAAAAAAACTCTAATGATTGGGGTAAGGCCTCCTCGCTGCGGGGACATTATGACCCCGTTTCTAAACATAGCTCGGTTTTGGATTACTGTACAGAACTGTGATTTTCAGATGGGGAAAGAATAAATATCTCGAGTTTTCGGTCGCAGTTATCTGGTCAGTATTGAGGAAGGGTAAAACAGGCAAACGGTTTTTAATATCAAGTTCTCCAATGTCTTAATATTTTTGTTTGCCTGCGATTTGTGCCTTTTTTAACAAAACACAGGACTTAAGAATAAAAGCTTGTCGGCTGCTAGAGGGTTTTTTTTCCTGCTTGGCAGCTGTAACTTTGTACTTGCCTGACTGCAAATAACATATCTTTCTTTTTGAGGAAAAACAAGACATATAAAGCTGGGCCTAAAGCCAGATCCTCAAAACACATGAGTTGTTGGGTTCCAGATTTTATAAAAAATAAATAAAGATACAGAAAAGATAAAAATAAAGATACAGTTTGTGCACAAATGAGGCCATTTCCCCACCAACTGAAATTTGTGTAACTGCAACTGTGTATATTTGTAACCATCTTCAGTTGGTTGTGGAAAACCCTGGAAACCTGTTAATTATTTGCGTCTGCAAACGCAGCGTTTTGAAGCGGCGGCAGCCGGAGGAGTGTGATACGACTGGTCGGCTTTAAACGGACTTTGAAAGGAACAGACTTAATTGGTTCTGTCAACGCAGCGCAGATGCCAGATGTCATGACAAGTCCTGCCAGGCCCCGACTGATGTTTCTCAATAACAAGTACAGAGAAATGATTGAACCCCTTTTTTTTTGGGGGGGGGGGGGTATCCTCCACAACACATATATGGAGTTATGAAAGATTGGTTGTTTAGGAACTTGAGCTTTAAACTCATGTAAAACTTTTATTACTCTTTTCTTCAACAAATGCCCTACTACTCCTAGTCCCAGCACTTCAACACATCGAAGAGACCAGCCCTTCACCTCCTGAGAGACAAAGTCTAAATCCATACCACTTCATTTTCCGTCCAGACGAGCGTTTTAATCCCCGTCCATACCAAAACACGACTACACATGAAGGTGTAAACAGGAAGCAGACTGTCTACTCTGCAGTCAGTTTCTCAGTGACATAAAATAATAATATATATGTGAGGAGAGACCTCCAGCTGCAACAGGGGAGGGATTAACTTCAATAGGTTAACCACGCTGGCTCAATCGGCGAGGGAGTTCGTGGCGATGCAGCGGCAGCAGGCGACGGAAAACAGGCGGCAGCTGGATGGCTCTTCAGGCACAGGCGGACCCAGCTGCTGGAGGGTCTCCTGGCCCGATATGGGGCCCGACTTGTGTCTCGTGCCTCCGTCCTCCTCCACCAGCGTCTGCCTACATGAGACATGGCGTCCGCACGTCGTCTCCGGTCAGCAGGCCGGCGGTCACCTGATCCTCATCTCTAGGCGGTGGGCCGGCAGACACCTGGTGCCTGGTTCCCCGTTGGCGGTCCGGTCAACGCCAGCCCCTGGTTCCGGGTCAGCCATTCCGGGGCGACCCAATATGCGCCGGCGCCCTCCCGCCCAGCCTCCAGGCTCTTTAACCAGCGAAGTCGGGTGTGCTAATGTGTCCCCTGGTGCAGCTGGAGGTGTTCTCCTGAGCCCCCTGCGCCCTCACAATATAGTAATATACTATATCAATATACTATTACAAGAGGCAACAATGGTAAAAAAAAATGCAAGGGCAGGAATTCATTTTATTTTGGCCGTAACAGACGTTCCCAAACGTCTCTGTTTTAGACGTGTGAAAACTCCAGAGTAGTTTGGATGGCAGGCGCAAACGTACCAGCAGCGATGCGTTTTAAAACGAAAACGTAGTAACGTGGATGTAGTAAAAACCACTCGACTCTCGGTGTTACCTGGAGGTGGGGAGCTGAAGTGAAGGGAAGATAGAGACGCCCAGGACTCGGGGCGATCTGAAGACAAACACAAAATGAAGATGACATCAACACTGACAGACAAAATGACAAAGAACAGTGATGTTATTTAAAAACCAATGGTGCTTAGAATCCAATTGTATTTTGATTGGTAATAAAGAAATGAAAACGACATATTAGTGTAATGTTGTTTGTAGACATGAAAATTGGGCCCAGACATTTTCAAGAGTTTGCCTTTTCGCACACAGGTAAGACGAACGCAGCAGTTGATTTTCAGACACATTCACAACAACTGGAACCTTTTCTGGAACATTCTGTGGCATCTGGGTGGAGGATGAAGGAGGCAGGACAAGGACATTATACTATATATATATATATATATCATGTGTGAATTCTCCAGAGATTTTCCTGCGTTGTATTCTCACATGGGCTGGCGGGTAAGGATCCAGAAAATGTCCGTAGCGACATTTGCGGACATTTGCCTTCTTGCATACAGCCTCTCTGGGAAATTTCAGGAAAACGTCCGGACCTCGGTGCATGTCGGAGAGCAACTCGAGTGATTTTCATGCGATTGACTGTTTCTTGCCTCTGTAGTATCCATATTTCCTGTATCATCTAATAATCTATTGATTAACTTTACCAGTAAATGTCTCAACTGTATGAAGCCAAAAAAAATCAACCTTAAAAGAGGGCTTGAATGATGAAATCTAATAGACTTGGGTCGTGTTTCTGAAATGATCTCAGGACAATGTTATCTGACCACTCTGTAGGCAGCTGATTACTTCATCCACCGCCGACATGTGTCCGGTCAATACACGATCACACGCCAGATGGAAATGTGGCGAATGTAGTTAAATGATTCATAGGTTGAAGCAGCATGCAGGTGAAGTCACATGTGCAGTGCAACATGCACTGTAGAATCTATTTAGCTTCAAATACAAGAGACGGCAATTTTCGTTGAACAGGAACTAATTACAAATAATAATAATAACTAAATTAAATTTGAGTGAATGCAAAGCAAACACTGCCGCACCGCAAACGCTCGGCAGCTCCTCAGGTCACCAGCCGGCGGGAAAGATACATGTTATGTAGCCAAGCACAACAAAGAGTGGTTTGAAATCAGATGTTTGGAATTCATCTTTGTTTCATTTTGCGAGTACACAGCCCGTCCCCTGCAGTATCTCTCGCGTCGTTCCCCTGCTTTGAACAGAACATCCATCAATGCCCTCCGTGTGATAATGGTAATGATGATAAACCTCTTAACATCCTTGCATCTGCACCCTGAACAAATGAGCGACGCCGCTGCCTCGCGGCCGACAGGTACAGAGCAAGGATGAAATGAAAGTGCGTTGATGTTTGGCGGCGGCGGCGTGAATGAGGACACCGAGGCCAAAAAACTCCATTTCCACTTTTTTTGTCACGAGGTAAAGTGTTTGAAAACGTTGACCTTCGAAACGGCAGCGGATGAAAAGGCACGGGATTACCCACAAGTCTCTGAAGGCTCTCCCTCTGAGGACCGGGAACGTCTGCACAACGTTTAATCTAATAGTTGTCGTAATACTTTTAGACCAAAGTGGTCGACCGATATTAGACACACACACACACACACACACAGACGGAGTTTTCCATCCTCAAAGCCACGCCGCTGGATAGAAAATAGACTTTTAAATTGCCGTAACCTGAATATTTTGTTCCCGACATCTCTACTGTAAATTCCACCATGTTTCCCGGTCACAGTGACACCCCGCACTGTAGGCAAAGACACTGACATGATGAAAGATGGGAGGATGCAGTGTGCGATTAAAATGGCCTCTTTTTCATCACTCTCAGTTCTCCATCAGTGAGCCAGCGATCCTGTGTGTGTGTGTGTGTGTGTGTGTGTGTGTGTGTGTGTGGGCGCGCGGTGTGGAGTTTTGTAAACTCAGCAGTGCACCGCTGGAGTTCACACTCACGAATGCAACCTCACGTTTTTATTGCTGCAGTGCGCTCATCCATCTTTAATGTTTGGACTTTGTCCTGGCCCCCCTCCTGTGGCTACAGCCCCACAAGTGAATTTCACATCAAACATCTTCTTTCCACCGTGTCATCGCTGCATGTGTGGTGGCCGCCACACAAAAAAACCTCCACTGCACACGAAAAGTGAACGGGAATCTATTGGAACAGAGTTCATATACTGTACAGTCTGTCCTGTTTTGCAGTACCTGTGCCCACCGTGCTGTAAACATCCGAACTCAGCTCCCTGCTGCTGTCAAACACAGAGTCGAAGGTGATGCTGGGAATCGTGGGAGAGGTCAGGCCGTTGTCCTTGTCAGTGCTCTTCAACTTCTTCCTTATCTTCACCTGCCGAACAAACGCAAACACCTCGGCTCAACGAATCCTTCTCGTGGACAAACGGGCTGCAGATAGTGAGTTTGACATGTGAGTGACACAACAGGAAACCGAGCTCCGCCGTATTGTGATAAGCTAAACCAACCTTAAGCCTTTTTTTTTTTTCACCCTTCAGACGAGACACTGTTTTACTATTTCAGTTGAATACATGAACCTAGTGGTAATGGTTTGATTGAAAGTCTAAATGCAGCAGCACAGGAATAACTGTAACAGTGTGTCAGGATAGTAAAATCACTATTTTAGATGCATATCAGTATATCAATGTATGACCTAAGTAAGCCCTCACTTTAAGGTGAAGCCCTTTAATTTTGGAGGGAACATAAAGGTGTCAAACATTTATTAACACTAGTTTCATATGTATGCAGTAGCGTGGGCTTGGTGTCATAGCCAAGCAGCATTCAAATTGAAAACTCAAACAATATCAAACTTCTGCTTGCTGTTGTCTTAGATGCATATCTTTTTTCTTCTTCTTGTCATGCCAAAATTTCTTATGTTTTATAATTTAAAATGCTGCCGTGCAGATTTCACACCAACCCGGACAACTACAGTGGAGCTGACGATGTCTGAATCATTTGAATCGTTCAAATCACCACAACAGTGAACGGTGACAGGGTGTTAATAGTATTATATTTATCATTTAATGTACAACCTTTTCCCTTGAGTCTGTCTGACACTGTCCTTTTACCTTTACCTTTCTTTTATGAATTCAAGCTTCACTGACTGTCACGGAAGGCCAACTGTACTGCCATTCTCAGTCACAAGTGGACCAAGCTAAACTGAACGCAACCTGGTGTTTCTGTCAACCAGATTTCAAGCGGGGAAACTAAATATTACAATTATCTCTGAGTGTAGAGCAATATCACTCACACGACCCCACAAACTACAGCCTGTTGAATGTTGAATCCACACCTATTGTGTATATCTAAAAATAAAAAAAGTGAAGTGAAACCAAGTATTAGAAGCGGTTACAGGCAAATCAAAATAGAATGATTACAAACCGATTTCTTGGGCTTGGGGGTGGACAAAGAGGCGGCGGTGATGTGGGAGCGCTTTCTCAAAAACATCTTGAACGTGGCCGACTCTAAGTTCTCCACCGCGAAGCATCTCCACGACGTCTGGAGGGGCATGAAAATAGCAATGACTCGGTTGGATTAGACAAATTCCACCCACCAGTCTGCCATGCAAGAAAGAAGGGGACGGTTACATGAGAGGATGGTCTCAATTATAAGACTGGGAGACTCTGAGACAGATCAGTAACCCCCCCCCCCCCCCCCCTCCCGCTCTGTATTGTGGTTCTGTGTCAGTAAGTTCTGGTCAAATAACCTGAATGAGACAGGCGGCTGCAGGGATCTGTCTGTTGAAGTGCTTCTGTCTCTGCTTCTGCTGCACCTTCAGGGCGAAGCCGGAGCCCAGGATTCCCTGTGAACAGCGGCACAGGGGAGTTACTGGCTCATCAATTCTGTTTCTAACCGAACACTCGCAGGCAGCAGCACGACCCAGAAGAAACACACACAAAGTTAACGGAAGAAAATTAAGGAATAACGTGCTATTGCTCAAACATTTACGGCCTAATATGCACTTTGTTCAGCTCCTGGAGTCGATAAATTCAAATGAGCACTTGGGTCTTTACTCTGAATTTATTGGTTTGCTTACAGTTTTTTTTTTTTTTTTTAATGTGAGGAGGTTGTTTGTTTTTCTAAATTTCACATATTGAAAATCCTTTGTGCTCTAAGTATATTGGAAATTTCATACACGAACCACTGAATAATGCTTTAACTTTACTTGCCTGATCCTAATTGACTAACTGTGTTTAAAACCCAAGCCACTCTTATTCTTAATCTTGCATATCTCAACTTCTGAGGGACGATCTCAGCTACACGGGAAACATTAGAGGAGGATTGATACTTTGAAACACAACGACGCACAACACTGTGAGCAGATGCACGACACGATCAGCCTGAAATATGCCGCGGTGGTTCGGCAGTTTCTCATTCTACGTACTGCAGGCAGGGCAAAGAAGGAAATGGCAAAGACTGAGAAACAGGATGCGATGGTCTTTCCAATCCAGGTTTGTGGCACTTTGTCTCCATAGCCAATGGTCGTCACTGTCACCTTTGAAAAAAAACAGAAGACAATGAAAATGTTTGGCAGCTTTATCCTGTAAAAACCTGAAGAAAAACTCTCAACAGCACACGACTATCCACAGCTTTCTAACTATGTACTAATTGGTTACACAACTGTCCCAAGAAGTTTACTTGGGTCACTCAATATATACTAAGTATGCATGTCTATGCCAAGTTTCGCAATATAATCCATGCAATGGTGGTTGAGAGGTTTCACTCCAAACCAAAAATGTGAACGTCATGATGCCACAGCCGCAAAAATCAGTATATACGCTTCATCCCTTGAGGGATGATGAATGCATGGCAATCCATCAAAGTTGGGTTGGTCAAGACCGAAGTCACGGACTGACGACAGACGTTTCAATCCCTGAAGCCAAGTCACAAGCATGGCTAATAAAAAGATGAATTCAAAGAAACTCATTGAAAGGAATCGGTAAAAAAAAAGTAAAAACATACGGAAGGAAATCCTTTAAAAGCTGTGTCATTTTTACTGGTGAGTTGTGCTCGACACGTAAATGATGAAATAAACAGTAACCTGACTTGACAAACCGCTGTGGTTGGCTGTGACCAATCTGCTTTGAGTTTTTACTGTAGTGCATGAGGCCTATATTTTCCCTGACCCTCCAACCACAACTCTGACCTCTGTCACCGCGCTGACTCTCATTTACATCTACAGCGCTGACAGTTGCAAACACAGCCTGCAAGTGAGTGAGAGTGGACTCAAAACCTGATAAAAAAACCAAACTGTGCTATAGCTGTACAATGTGCAAATACTGTAAATAAACCTTTGTGTGTGAACATTTTTTAATATCTGTCCCCGATGTTTCCAAGAAGCAGAGTAGGTTTATTGACTGAAAATACATTTCCATGCCGTATTTCTCTGCTCTGCTCTACTTGTTTTGCTGATTGTATTGGCGGCCCACTTGAAGTGCCCAAGGGTTTTGACACAACACCTACAGTAACAACAATAGCACTGTGAAAACACAGGACTATATTGGACCCTGCCAAAATACTGTTTACAACAAAGTCGGAGAAATACGACTTTTGGCAAGATGTGCATGCATTTGGCAAACTTGGTTTCTGGCACGATGACAAGCTCTCCTTCAAAAAACATAGCAAACTGACTAAATCCTAAAAAGCAAAAGGCTTTTTTTTTTGTTGTTGTTTTAAAGTAAGGTTTGTACAAGCCAGAACTACAGAAAGATCCAATTCTTTATCTGTTATTATGGACTATGGAGATGTAATTTATATGCACTCTCCTGACTCAACTCTAAAACCTCTTGATTGAGTCTATCATTTTGCCCTTTGGTCTATAACTGGGGATGGCTTTAGAACGCAGCGCTGGTTACTGCATGAGGAAGGTGGGCGGCAGCAGTGCATTTGATCCATATAAAAAGCCATTCTCTGTAAACTTCCTAGGCATCTGTCTTTTTAATTATAGATCAAATTCACTTTGGTCCTCGAAAATCATCATGCTGATGCTGAGACTGGGAAAATGGCTTTTAATAACTACTGTCCACACAAGTGGAACAAGCTGCAGAATCGTGTAAAAGTAGACGAGCGGATCTGTTTTGACCGACACAGAACAGTGTGACTACATGTGTTTGTCTTTGAATTGATGTTGTTCCCAATGTAAATGTCCTTGTCCTGTTTGTTGTATTTTTTTGTTAATGTATACCGTAGCTTTACTTTCATAGCTTTATACGGCATATACTTCAATCAGGGGCATCCTTGTGAAAATGAGCTTGTTCTTAATGGTCCTCCTTGTTTCAATAATGTTTAATTATAATCATTATAATCAAACTTTTCTTTAGCGAAACAGTTAATATCAGTATTGATGTTTGTATTTAAGTCAAACATACTTCTATGGAGTCAGACACTAATGTCTATCTGAACCAATTCTTTTCTAAATTATTTAAAGTAATAATACATAAATTGAAATTAAGAATTTAGTAAACAATTGGAAAAAGTAAAATGTACCATCTGGTATTTTATAGAACAGTTTGAAGTTTTGGGAGGGCTGCTTTGCCTTGTTGATGAGAGTTGAGAGAGAGAATTAGATGATTGATAGGACTCTCATGTCCATCTGTAAGCTCGTCACAAGCATCACACGGTGAAAAACAAAAACAGACACACTCTTACCACTCCCCACCACAGAGCATCTGCGTAGTTTTCAAACTCGGTGGAGCCGCTGCTATCGACGCCATCTTTCTCTGCCAGGTAGACAAAGTACGAGGAGAAGATCAGGCTCAGGAAGCCAATGTACAAGGTGGTGATCAGCTCCTGAAATACACAGGCACAGATTAATTTACTTCAGACCAAGTAAGCAACAACAGGATCCTTTCAGAAAAGCATAATAAGGTTTATAAATAATTTATGAAATCATACAGTATCCGTGTGGCTGTGTCGCAAGTGTGGCTGCGTTTGCTGATAACGTGACATGTGGATGTGAATATTCATGTGCATGTGCTGTGGATGATTAAAATCTTCTCTTTTTAAAAAATATCCTGCTGTCTCTGCTGGCTTGTGTCGTTCAACTTAAGGTGAATTTACACTTTAAGCTCATCATTTCGGTGGAACTTGCTGTGCTTAAACAACAAGGCTGGAATTATTCTATATATCTTTTTCATCATCATGATAAGACCAACATGAACAATGCATTAGTCAGTTATTCAATACTTTCCGACTTCCTTCCCTCGGCCTGTGGCTCTCTGACCCTAAGCCTACTTGATCCCACTGCAGACATAAATCTTTAAAAATGTGTCACAAATAAATAGTTTAGAGTTGTGCAGACAAACAGTTTTGAGCGGGAGCAGGGCACATTTGCATGCGCGCGGCGACTTGGCGAGGGAGAGGGCAGGGTTCTGAGGCGTTGCAAAATCTGAACGTGAAATGGAGAAATAATGCTCTCGAAATGAAAGAGCACGCTCTTGAATACCGATAGGAACCGAACTCCACGGGGAAATAGCTGAGAGCCTGTTACACTTCTAAAATCGCTGCGTGCAACGTATGAGTGCGTGATTCTTGAAAATAACAGCGCTGAATGCATCCAGGTACATCGTCCTTAAGTCGCAACTAAAGGCTTTGGAGAAGTGATGATGATGCTGCTGCTGCTGCTGCTGCTGCTGCGACCTGGCAAACGCACGCAGGAGACGTGTACCTCCCATCTGCCGGCGAGGAGCGACTGTGCAAATTTTGTCCAGGAGCCAAAACGGCAGTCTCGTGTGTCTTTGTCAAGACAATGGCTGAAGAAAAATATTCAGGCTCTGTGTCGACTTAACCAAAAGAGTCAAATAATCACTGAAGAACCAATACTGAAGGTGCAATGCATCAGTGTCAAGCTGGTTGATGGTAATTTGACCTCTACTGCACCGACTGTCCGACGGGTACACTCTGTGTTTCCCTCAGGGCAGTTGGGACTGTATGGAGCCTTAGCATATACCCTTCAGCTAAATAAAAAAAAGTTTGCAGTGCATAAAGAGAGAATACAGAACAACATGGACAAGAATTTGTGCATTTATGTGACAGGTGTGCCACATTAGGGCCCGTCCCAAACCGGCTAGTGAGGAGCATAATTAGACACTTAAAGCCTCAAATAGTCTACAGCAGTGCTCCGCTACTAACACAGGTGTCGGATAACGGAGGGAAACGTTACATGAATTTAAATCCAGTCTTCCATAACCTGAACTGCAGGGTGCCCGGCAGAGGGTCGATAAATATGTACCACGTTCAAGATGATTGACGTAATAAACACATATGTCCTTTGAGGCCTCTCAAATTTTTCTCAAGTTTTTGTCTGTTCGGGCTGAAATTTTAGATATACTTCGAAATATTACTTGAAAGATAAGATAAAATAAGATAAGAGGAATCTTTATTGATCCCCTGAAGTGGAAATTTAGAATCGACACAAGGACAGTATCTGAGGTTAATAATAATAAAGTTGAAATACTGTGCCATAACAATAGCAAACACTATTTACAATAACAAATACTATACACAAAAATGTGCAATGTAGTTGTGCAAATATTAAATACAAGTCAAATAATAAAAAACCAAATGGTTGTGCAGTTGGAGATTGGAGTGGACAGAGTCTTAGACTGTTGGTGCCGTGGCCTCCCGAGCGCTTTGAGGCTCGTGGCTCATTGCTTTCTCATAAGCTGCTTTCAGACATGCACTGAATTCTGGACATTAGTCCTGAACTTCTCTGCAGGGGCTGTATGCGAGAACGCAAATGTCCGCAGATGTTGCTCTGGACATCCTCCAGAACTAACTGCTGCCAGCCGACTGAGTCAAAATGTCCGGAGAACGTCCGAGTGAGTCCATGTGTGAGTTCAGCGGGAAAATCTCCGGTTGATGACTGTGAACATGAACGCTGCTTTTTCCCGCAGCGGAGTTGTCATCATGCCCTGCCTCCTGCATGTTTCTACCCAGACACCACAGAATGTTCTGGAAATGGTCCTGCAGTTTTGAACGCGGCCGACTCTGACAATCTCCTGCTATGTTCATCATATGTGCACGGCAACCTCCTGGTAAATGTCTGGACCCAATTCTGTGAACATTGTCCGACAACAGCGGGAGTGGTTTCCGGTCATCATAGGATGTGCAGGCTGCCCGTACTGATGTGATGCGAATGCGGCATTATTTCATGCAGAGCGAAACCCTGTGGTGAAAGGCAACCTGGTAGGGATCGATTTGGTAGACCTCACTGCACTGATACTCTCTTTCCATACAGCTGAGGTCAATGACCGATGACCAGCATCGGCAGGGAGCAACGTGGTCATCAGCCAAGGCCAATACAGGGAAACACAGTGGGGTAGAAGTGGATGAACAACATCCCTGACACTGTGCTCGCCTTCATCACTCTCCCTTTTAACTCGGAGAAAGACAACCACTGTGGCCACTGGGGATAATCACGGCCAGCTCTGCGTCTCACAGGTATACCCCTATAGGAAGAGTCTATACCACTAAAAAACCTAACCAATTACACCGTGTGATGTTTTTCCATGATATGAATACTTTGTTCTGTGTTGCATGAAAAATAATAATGGCCTACATGATAAAGGGAGGCTTTTAAATCCCCTGACAGAAAGCCTCCAGCTTACCTATAATCAGCAGAAGCCCGGCGTTTGAAGTGGTGTTTGTGTTTCTGTACCTGCCGATGGATGAAGACAACAGAGCCCAGGAGACGCCAGGTTCCTCCCTGCCGGTCAACATGAAGCATACGCAGGATCTGCAGGAAGCGAATCCCCCTGGAAAGAAGCAAAAGTGTTTTGACACCGTATTTTAGACCACAAAACGTCGATATGTACTGAATGTGCACACACAAACACACATACGGAAGAAAAGCGGAAGTATGTGGACAGCAAGACATCACACCCATAGGTAAATGTTTAACATCTCATTCCAAAACCAAATATGGTTGCTTTTCCCAAATATTGGCTGCACATTTTGCTCCTATTTAACCACGACAGCATTAGTGAGGTCAGCTACTGATGTTAGACGATATCGCCCCCTCAACGTTGGCCAATCCCACAGTTGTTGTTGTTGTTGTAGTTGTTGTAGGGGGTTTGAAGTCCAGGCTCTGCTTGTGGTGGCCTTTAGACAAGCGTCAACCCACTGTGACGTCACCCATTGTTTGTGAAGTGACGTTTTGAAGCCTTGAGTTTCATTTCATACATTTTACCCAGCGCCATCTTGGTTATTTGAAAACATATTTGGAGGAGCAGGGGGTGGGTCTATATGAGAGCTTGTCCGATTCGCACATCCACCTACACCTGTGACCCGCAGCCCTTGGACAGTACTAGCTGTCAATCCCACGGTATCCAAAACCCAAAGCATTTTGTTTTGTGACTCTCAATGAAAAACAAAATGAACATCATGTTGTATCGAAGAAAAATTGAAACTAAAGATTTAACCATAAACTCTTTAGAAAAATATTTACTGACTTTATAAATCAAGTAAGATGTACAGTCATTTTATCATAGTCTTCTACAGAAATTTATTTTTGAAACCAGTGGAGTCGCCCTCTGCTGGTCATTCAAGAGAATACAGGTTTCAAGCACTTCGGCATTGGGTCCACTTCATGGACCCTGTGTCAACGTCCATTTTTATATACAGTCTATGCTTTTATACCAAATTGGGAAAACCATATCTTTATTATCAAGGGACATGTTGTCACCTTGAAATGGGAGAGGATCTTCCCCAAACTGATGCTGCAAATTTAGAGCACACCAAGTACACAAAGTGCCATCAACCAGCTGGAAACATGCAGAAAAACCACAAATCCCTTACCTTACAGCAGAGGTGGCAAACACCTGCCCTTTGGAGCCCACCGACAACACGATTACTGAGGCAACGACAACGATCAGATCTGTAAAGATGGAGGATAAGGGGCTTTAAGTATAAATCTTTCTATAAGTCAAGCACACTTACAAACACACTGAAATTCATTTCTGCATAGTTAAATAGAAACCTGGAGGATGAAAATTTATATAAATAAATGGCTGTGAAAAACCCCCCACATCAGTGATAGTTTTAATTTCATGCTGAATTTGTCTGCGATATCTCATTTTGGGATGCAGCTCAGGATATATTACAGACATTGTTTAAATATTGTGAGTGTGTGTGTGAGTGGGGGTGATGATAGGGCTGTTTGCGTATATGGCTTATGGATGTGTGTTTGCATGGGGGTTGTGCTCCCACCTATAATAGATATTGGCTTCCTGGCGAAGCGCAGTCGGCCACAGATGCCAACGTATTTGCTGCGGCAGCCTGCTGACCAGAGGCGGACAAAATACTCCACGCCGAAGAACACCACAAGGACGATCTCCTGGCAGTGAAACGGGACAACAACAAAAAAAAAAGAACACACAAATGAAGGAGACGGACAGGTGGATAAATAATTAATAAAAATGCATCAGCTGTTGTTGCATGGTATTTCAGTGCAACGACACCCCAACAGCTGCGTAGACTTCTGCAAAGTGTGCATTAAAACTGAATATGAGGATTATTGATTATGATATTGCTGGATTATAGATGCAGCTGTTGCACACCTGTTCTGCCGCTCCTCAAACAAACCCAATCATGTCATGTTATTCATTAAGGATTGTTGATTCTCCTTCCATAGATCCGCCATTTCTCACCATTTCATTTGTAACATATCATTGATTCATTTCTTCAGTTCAGCGGCTAAATGTACTACACGGACCTGGGAGATGGAAAACATGGTTATGTATTCTGACTAATAGTCAGTTAATATTTACTTGTATTCTGTACATTTTGAACAGGAGCTTAATTGATTTTACACAAAATATAAAGCCTTTAATGGCTCTAGAGATGAAATCTTTGAGAACTTTTTTCTTCTTCTAATTAAACAGACTACGATCTTTGCCCAA
Source organism: Scophthalmus maximus (assembly GCF_022379125.1). NCBI lineage: Eukaryota > Metazoa > Chordata > Actinopteri > Pleuronectiformes > Scophthalmidae > Scophthalmus > Scophthalmus maximus. Next base: position 3,911,830 of record NC_061518.1, read on the forward strand.
CCCGAAATTAGTTCTGTAAGTGCATAAACATAATCGTAAAATGTTTAATTATGCAGTAGTTATTACGTGTGGATATTGTGCTGCAAGATAATATATTTTGGCAGAGAACAAATGTCTGTGAACAGTTTACTGACATATTCTCTGTCAACGTATTTCTATCTTGCCAAATTACATTTTGTACAAAGTGCAGTGCTGTTGTGCATAGTTTTTTAAAGGTTTGGTGGCGCTTAAGATCAATAACCAACATATCTCTTTTGTACGGTGGCCCCAAACGTTGCGAACAGAATTCAAAAGCCACAACACGAACACAAAAGCAGCAATATGAATGCAAAGGTCAAAGCATGAATGCAAAAGCCACAACACGAATACAATAGCATGTGACAACGGAAGTGAGCGACAAAGAACGTTGACATCCGCTGCCATGGCGATGTTCACACTGAAAGTGTTGAGCGAATCATCCCAGATACTGATATGTCTCCGTACAGCCTCTCTGATTGGCCAACGTTAGCTACATGACGTGATGATAATGTTTACGTGCTCCATTGCTAGCTTCATAAGAGCCAAGCAATTAGGGGGCAGAGTTCATAAATATGAACATTGCTCGTTTGTGAAAATCACATAGCGATAGAATCTATCATCATTTTGTACTTTCATTCATAGTCTGCCGTGTCAATGTCACCATAGCAACCAAGGTTAACATCAGATGTAAGTCACTCATTGTGGTGGGCAGCTTTTGCATGTGTGTTGCTGCTGTTGCGTTCCGTTTGAGACTTCTAGGCCATCGTGCTTTTGCTTATTCCACACAAATAATGTAAAGATGAAACGTTCTGGTTTTATGACTGAAGCAGAGCCAGTTCTAGCGGTTTCCTTCCCGTCTCCACCTCCGTGTGCTGAGATAACCGGCTGCTGGAAATAGCTTCCTATTGACAAAACCACATCTGGCTAACTACCTAATTTTCTTCTTGTTCTTATTCTCCTAATTATTCCTAATTCACATGACAATTACTGAAACAAGGCAAAACTGCATGTGTCCAATGCTAAACACGGAGCTGCTGAATTAAAAGCCTTCATTATTACAACTCCATGCAGTTTTTCCTCCAGTTCTGCTCGAGGGCAAATTGATTTTTTTATAAAAATCAAATACAGCACACAATTACACTTAATGAATTGGTGTGAATGAGACCGCAATTACCTCCGCATGTCTCTAAAGTGATTGACAATCAGTTGCAAAGGAGCTGTTCGGAAGCAAAATCAATAGCCCTTCGAACATTCTTAATGTTACATAATCCGTTTGTAATGAGTGATTGGAGGGACAAACCGGCAGAAGGACGAGGACGAGCTCTGTGCAGTACAGCGGGAGATGTTTTTTCAGGTGGGAATTGTTGGAGGTGTTTATCTTCATTAGAGCCAAAGATTGACACATCAGTGAATAGCACATCTTGTGGGACGAAGAAATTGATTAATAATATGTTGAATCCTGCACTTGGAAGCTGGCGCTTATAAAATGTCTTGGTTCCTAATTTATTCACCGAGGATTTCAACTTGAAGGCTGAGAAGTAAAAGAAGCAACACATAAAGAAACAGGGAGACAGAGAGGAGAATCAAAACGGTCGCTCTCATGCCTCTCCCTCTTATTAAGAATGTGCATTGCGAAAATTGCATATGAGCTCATATACTTTTTACAAATAAAATAAAACTGTGCACATTTGGACGAGCCATTTTTTCAAGGCATCTCGTAAACAGCTTGCGGCAATGTCCGTTTAAACATTTGGTAAGAAAAGATGGATAAACTATTTTTAAAAATAGCATAAAGGTAAATTATACCCGTCTCTTCTTTATCTTTCTGTTTTCACATCCCTCCAATCCCCCCGTCTTTGCTTACAGTTCTTCTCCTCCCGCATTACAGGCTGGACTATAAAACTCGGATACCTCATCTTGTCTTTCCCCCCCACGCTGAGTTCCCTCTCCACAGCCTCTTTCGATCTAAACCCATCATCGATCCCCGTTCGACCGCCCGTTCATCCCCTCGTGCTTTTGAACCTCATTTCATCCACCTCCCAATCTCGAACCCCCCACCTGTCTCCACCCCTTGCTCCCCCTTGTTTGCATTAATGCAATTTGCATTGGTAAGTGACTCAGTGGTCTTTGTTGGTGAAACACACCCCCCCCCCCCCAAAAAAAAAGTTATGTTGCCAGGAAGGAAATGAAACGCAGAAATATTTCTTTTGCTATGATAGAACATGAATAACTTAATATTGCAAAGTCGATTTGACCTATGGGCAAACAAATGCTTTTGGGAGTGTGAATGGTCTCTGGGCAAACTGCCAGACATCTGGCCAAACACACTGCTGCAGACACCGTCGGCCAAGTGCTGCATCTCCACGTAAAGAACAGAGCGGTCCCTGTTAACCTTGAGTGCGCACGAAAGGAAGGAAAGAAACAAGAAAAAGAAGATAGTTCTGTGGTTCGGGAGGGCGAGGGGATGAAACCGTGGCAGGGTCAGAGCAAATCTCTTCACAAGAAAGCACAAAGTACAAAATAGTCCCTTTGGGATGGAGGATTGAAAAGATGAACGTTGGCGATTTGGGCCAGTTTAAGTAGCCTGGCAAATATTAATTATTCATTATCTGTATGGAAGAATAAGAAGATTAAATATCGCCAGAGGGTGACATTTTACCATAAAATGTATATTTCATTTTATTACCGTATTGGTTTTTGGTGACAAAATACAGGTCTAACTTCTACAACGGGAGCCCCTGCGGCAGTGAGCCCAATAAACCACCATGGTTTGAGATTGCGACGTGCCAGCTCATGGCCATTTCATCCCATTATCCGCAGGCCAAGGTGACTTGTCACACGTGCCACGCTCCCGTCCTCCCTCGAAAAGAAAATCCTAAAGTCCCCTTTTTATCCTTTCTTGAGGTTTTTCTTTCGTCTGAGCTTGAGTGACTCACCCATCACCCGAGCAGTTCCTGCGCTCAGCAGCCGGTGCCCCCGGGGGTTAAGTTTATCCCTTTGACCATTGATTTTAGATGAGGTGTCTTTGCCCTCTTCGCCCAGCGGGAGACCCAAAAATTGCTTTATAGAAAAAACACCAAAAAACAACAACCCTGATGTGGTTTCAAAACCACGCGTCCTTAAATTGTTTTTCCGGGGGATGCAGTTAGGTCGATCAATGCATAAAATAGCTTTTGAAACAAGACAACGGGAGATTTGTTGTTTGAACAACATCTCGGTCATGGTGTTGATCGTTGAAGCGACACCTTTAACAATTTACAGTCCAGAAAAAAAACGATGTGATAGAAATTGATTAGACTCGATTAAACAGGTCTATCAACATGGTATATGTGTGAAAACCCTCATAATTAATCACTGTCTGCCAACTGCAGGGGGTTTTTTGAGCATCATTATCATTTTTGAATTATCGAAATGAGTGGTTTGACATGAAATGGGAACAAAACTCCTCCTTAACTACTTAAAGGAAACGCATCGTTCTCATTTACAATTCTATATTTTTATTCCAGGACTTCACTTGAGGGGCTTTGTGTGTTTTACATTTCAAAGAAAAATCATTATTTATCTCCAACTGCCTGTTATGCAACCCCTCAGTTGAGCCTCTGACTGAAACAGGCAATATTAGCTCCAGGCTCTTTAAGGGGCCCCCCCTCCTTTAAAAGCCCACTTTCTTCTTATTGGCCAACTCCCGGGAGCCTGTCGAGCTGCAGCGCCGTTTGTCTGTGAGCGCTGCTTCAGCATCTGAAAGCAAACTATATGTCTAATAAGTAACGTGACACAATTGATGGGAAAAGGCAACTTCCCAAGCCAGAATCTGATCCGGTATATGAAAGTGGACAGCACGAACAACTGCAGCAACAAAGATTACAACAAGACTTTTCTGCTTAGTAACTGTCAATTCCATTACCTGTACATTGTGTTACATAACGGAAAAAGACTTAATAAACATGTATTCAGATTATTCAAAAATAGTTTCTATATATGCCCCTGTTTATTGTTGTGCATGTGGGAAATAAGCTCAAAAACCAAAGACATGGCAGTTTTAATTTCGCAATAAATACAGATGTAATCAAAATGTAATCATGTAATACTTGACAATGTAACTACAGTCAAATTCCACATGTTAACAAGTGTAATGTGAGTGTGGCTGATTAGAGCTACTTGATTCAGGAATCTGATAATAAACCTCCTCAATTTAGACTGTATACAAAAATGGACTTAGTCACCAGTTCCGGAGAGTGAAGCTAATGCAGTACCTGAAACCTGTATTCTCTCGAATGACCAGCAGAGGGCGACTCCACTGGTTGCAAAATGAATTGAGTTTCTACTTCTCATTTGATTTACAATGTCAGTAGACATTTTCCTGAGGAGTTTATGGTCTCAACCTCTAGTTTCAAGTCTTCTTCAATACAGCATGATGTTCATTTTGTAAATGATGTTCCCGTTTAGAGAGAAACAGACGATAAAGCACAGTATGGGTTGGGCGTGGATACTGTGTGATTGACAGCTAGAACCGTCCAATGGGTGAAGGCTGCAGGTGTAGGTGGACAAGCACTCAGGCCCTACCCCCTGCTCATCCAAATATGGTTACTTCTGGTTTCACAAAACCAAGATGGCACTGGCCAAAGTACTAAACGCAAGGCTTCAAACGGCAGTTCTCAAGATGGCTGCCCCTCGGATCACCCGCGACGTAAACACGACACCTGTGTGAACACGTTAATTTTAGTTTTTCCGCACTGTCACAAAGCACACCTGACACCTGCGCACAACCTTGCTGTTAAACAAAAAATACAGCAGCTACACAATATTATTTAAAAAACACATTTACCGACCAAAGTGTCTCACACCGACTGGAGTACAACCCACAGATGAAACATAATGAGACAGAACCATCTTCATAGTCGGGGGTTTTGACGCGATGGGGCCATCCATTTTTTTTAAATTGTTGTTTTTTGGATCCTCCTGTACATAGAGTAAGTTTATTCTGGTGTGTTTAGGGGTTGTTTTCACCCATAGACTGCACAGGATACACCTTGGTAAAAGATCATGAAGGGAGGGGGAAGACAAAGCATTTGTTTTGGGTCGAGATACTGGTTCTCCAGTGACATCTTGTTTTGAAACCTGCATTATCTAAATTTTCCTGCTATCTCCTTTTTCTTTTTATTGTGGTGCATTGCTACCCTTTGCGCCGGAGCATATCTTCAACTGTAGATACAGAAGCCGTGTATGGAATTGCATGAAGGCGTTATCATCACTTGCATTTGGAAGATATGAGCGGGGTCTAGCCTCAACATGAGGCACTCTGACATGCAGGAGCACGGGTTGTTTTGCCCTTCCGAGTGCTACACTAAATCATATAATCTGTAAGTGAGGCGATTTGTTTCTTTTGCTGTGTCTGTATTTGTTCGCCTTAATGGTCTGGTGTCACCTGCATTTAAATGAAAGAGATGATCCAGGTTCATTCTCAGAGGCAAAAGGAATGTCGTGCAACTTTGGAGAAACTTGACTTGAGAAATCCCATTAAAGACCCATTAAAAAACTGGAACAGAGATCTGGAGAGCGCAACAGGAGAGAGATGATCATATAGGGCTGCAAGTAATGATTATTTTCATTATTTGATTAAACTGACGATTATTTTCTTCATTAATCGATTAGTTGTTTGGTCCATAAAATGGTGAAAGACGTTGATCGTGTTTCCCAAACCATCAGGACGACGTTGTGTTTTGTCCACAGACCAAAGATATTCAGATTACTGCCACAGGAGCAAAGAAACCAGAAATGATTCACATTTAAGAAGCTGAAATAAGAGAATTTTGAGATTTTCTTTCATTAAAAACTACCTAAACCCATTAATCGGTAATCAAAATAGCTGGCGTATAATTTAGTAGTTGATTACTAATTGATTAACTGTTGCAGCTCTACGATCATGTCAGTTGTGTGCCTCTGTCCAAACTGATATAACCCTTGTTGGTTTAAGATGGAGATGCAAACAGCTTTGAGAGCATAGTTGATTTCTTGAAAGAACTATTGTTAGCTTTTTGACACGTTGGTGACCAAGTTTTATGGTTATTTCCATGTGTTACTTTTCAAATGAATCAAACGTAACACTCACCACCCAGAAGAGCGTTGTGTGAGCCAGGGCCTGGTAATGGTCAATGGTAGAGAGGACACTCAAGATCAGGCAGGCCAGAACTATGAGAAACCTGTGGAGGGAAAATGGTTCGTACATTAGTCATCGTTAAAAAGTCTTGGTAATTAACAAACTCAACATACACACCTCGTCATCAGTCAGGTCATGCAAGCACAAATCTTCTCACTCCGTGTTTATGTCAACAAGCTTCACACTTTGATTTAGACAGGAAAAAACTTCAGTCAATGTGGGTGTCTGGCCCAAATCAAAGCGTCTGAAGAACTGTCAAAAAATTGAAAGTCTCAAGACAACATAACATCACTTGATATTTTTGTCATGAAAAGTATCTGACTGAATTTAAGCGAACATCCAAGGACAGCACTCCGGAGGAAATACTGCGAACCTTTTGAACTCTACCATATGAATGCAAAGTGCGTGATAAACTTGTCAAATAATAATCTCACTGGTTCAAACACACACACACATACACACTCGATCAACAAACACTAAATTGCTCTTTAACATTCTTCTTATTCCCCCCCTTCAAGGTCACAAAGTGTTTCAACTGCAGGAATAACAAGAAACCTGTAACTCCTCAACCCACTTAAGAGAAATATATTTTATTAATTCCAGATGAGGTTTCTCAAGCTGCTGTGGAACTATAACAACTCTCTATATGACCTTGAATTTTTTATCTCTTTTGAAATTAGGCTTTGGGTTATTAGGGCTTTGAGGTAAACGCCAACGTCAGCATGCCAACATGCCCGCCGTGCAGCGTTAGCACGCTGATGTGTTAATATTTACCATGTTCACCGTCACAGTGTAGGAAATTAGCATGTTGACATTTGCTAATCTGCACTGAACACACAGTGCAGCCGGGGCTGATGGGAAGGTCATTATTTTTTTTTTGTGCATGTGTTTGGTCATAAACCAAAGAACACAAACTAAAAATTTGACCAGACGATGGCGCTAGGCGAAGCAACTTGACCTCCACTTGACCCCAAGCTCCATTGGGGACGTCGTCGGGCCTTGGTTTCCGACACAATTGGACCAAATAATTCTTTCTCAACATGAAGCAATATAGCCACACAGCATATTCACAGAACGGTTAGAAGCTGGGCTACACCGCCACATCGACCGTTTTCACCTACGTGGAGCACATTTAAAACAACGTAATGACAGTCGTGACATTCCACGCTAACAAGCTACGCGTCAATTGAAAGCTCCGAGTTCACCGATTCCAATCGTGTGTTTTTATTATAGCTCTCCGACCAACTGTCATCGAATTAGCAGCCGAAAAAGAGCAAAAAAAAAAAAAAATGTTCTGATTAAAAAAGTGACACGTAGAAATGATATTATGCTACATGCTAAACATGAAGCTATGAAGCCGCACGGCGTCTGCACAGAACGGGGAGACGCTCGGCTACACGCCGGCGTCAAACCCTCTTCACCGACACCAAACACAATTTAAAACGCAGAGCAACCGAGTCGGCACATCACACGAACACGACAACATCACGTGATGATACATCACCGATGTCAGACTTGATAGCAGCTGCTGCTGCTACCAACATGCTAACAACATGCTAACAACACAAGCTACATATCATGCTAACGCCTAGCCTCCTGCCGATTCCAACGCTCTCCTGCCTCTGTAACTCTCAGACAAACATTCAACTGACCAGCCGCTGACCGGCGTTCATATCAACACAGCCACGTTCATGAATTATGTCTTACCGTCGAAGTGTTTGCAGGAAAAGTTGTTGTTTTTTTATCCATAAATCCGATTCCGTTAGCTTAGCACAAAGGCCGCTGGTCATTTCAAGATATTAATCCACCTGGTCCGTCCTACCTCGACCACACAGGGGGAAGTCGCGTGTCAAATGGCGTCGGGGGAAAAAGGCGTCGCAGGGGATTCCGCCCCCTCACAGATAGCGAATGGTGTCCTTGATGCTGTCCGTCGATTCTACTGGCTCTGACGGTCCTACAGACGCGTCAATCACCCAGCTCGACCAATGCGCTGCTGAGAGTCTGTTCGAAGGTCCGACGACAATGACGTCGCACTACAAAGATCGTTTATGGAGCGACAGATGCTCACTCGTATTCATTAAAACAGTCCTATTAGATGTAATCAGTGAGAAACCCCACATGGGACAGAGTCCGCCTGACCACGTCCCTACTAAAGCCTGTAACTTTGCCCTGACTCACTTTAGCAGCATGAAATTTGGCGCAGATTATGTTCAGATGTTGTTCTATGGATTCCCAGAGGAATGGGCTTCATCTGCATTATTACATAGGAAATATTCACTCTAAATTGTTTTTTTCAGGCGTACATGAAATCTTTAATTTATGTTATGTTCCATCTCCATTTACTCTGACCCAATAACAATTATACTTGATCATTCACCTCCTGCTGAAATCTCACAAGGGTTACCTTTATATAGATACCAAGATTATTCATATAGGCCTTGTATTTGCAGAGATATGCTCTTTTCATTTTGGGCATTGTCATTTTTCGAGCAGGGACCTGCAAAAGGGGCCTGGGGCATAGCTAGGGATCACTAAAGTTATTATAATTCATCCGGAGGGAAGCAAGACCACCTGAACCATAGACTGTAAATAAAGATATATGACATGAAATCCCCACAAAAGTGAAGCCAAAACATCTGGATCGCCCCCTGGTGGCTGGCTGCAGTAAAGGCCATGAACTGCTTCTTCCTTGCAGGAGGACAGGACATGGACCGAACAAAATAAAAGTACATATACAAATCCCCGAAGATGGTTTCTGTCATTTTAAGTAGTGTTCATCTTTCTGTTAAGTTTACTTTTAAGTTATTTGATGATATGAGCTTCACTCTTCAATCACTCAAAATTCTGTCACTGGTGCAAGATGGCGGCGCCCGTATTCCCGGGGATGTTTTGGCTTCATTTCCGTAAAGTGGGAGGCAGTGGAGACATCCGTCCATCTTTTCATACAGCCATTGATCTGAAGCAAATTCCACTGCAATCCCAAGAGTTGTTGAGATATTTAAACTCAAAACGATAATTGGTACTATTGTCATGGAAGAAAACCCAGTATGGAAATGGCATTTCTTGACAATACAGTGTTGTCGGAAGTGTTTGTCTCGTGCCTGTATGAGCAGACTTGGTGGAAACTATGTGCCCAGGGAGTTACAGTTCGCAGTCTGTGTTTGCACCATGAAGGCCCTTATCACCACACGCTACAGCTACAGTTTATTGAAGACCAGCCAGGAATCCACATAACCCCCCCCCCCCTTCAAACTAACACGCGTGCGCGGTCTTGAATGTGCACGACACACGTCAACACAGATAAAAGAGCGAGGAGAGACCTTCGCAGGGAAGACGGTTCTGGTGTGTCACGCCGCGAACAAAGCAGCTGTTCCCGTCCGAAAGAACACATCAAGTAGACAAAACAGCGGACTCCTAATGAGAATGAGCACAAATGTGTCCGTTGAGCATGGGCTACGCAGGTGAGGACACCGTGTGAGTCGCAAAAAAAATCTCCTGTCCAAATGTGACAGGTGCAGTTTGAACGAGGATCAAAAGAAAACGCAAATGGACACGACGACCCTCCGAGGCGCAACGCTCGGGCATGCTAATGGTTGTAATTTGTCAGCGGAAGCTCCGCTTAAATTATTTCAGAGCACTGGAGATGCCAATAAACACGCACGCTCGGTATGCTGAGCATAAACTCCTGCTCCAGAATTCAATCCGTCGGAGACTCCCCGACTCTGTCCGCTAACTGCGCCCTCGTAAATTCACTCGCTTCACTTCCAGGGCCTAGAGACGATAAAGGCCGCCCGCGTCGCCGTCTGGCACTGGGCGCGGCGACAGACAAAATAATACGTCGGCTCGGCCACATAGGCACCGCCGAACTCTACTGAAACCAAAACAAAAAAAGCCCAAAGCATCGCTCCTATCCCATCGTTGACGGACGCTTCCGCTCGCGGTCGGCTGCATGCGGCGAGTGCGAAGACAAACCTGCGGACGGCATCGGAGTTGGAGGTGACGCTGCCGACCGCGTCGCCGGCTCGGCTCGGAAGGACAACAATCGTTCCGTTATGTTTCTTATCGCGGCTCGCAACGTGTTGCGGAGTGATGGAAGACACAAAACCGAGGGAGATGAATACTTTCATAAGAGATAAAAAAAAAAAAAAAAGTATAATAGTGAGGTTTTAAGGCCCGACCCCCCATCCTCTTGTCTGGAATTTGGACAATCAATAGAAGCCTTTTGTCGGTGCCTCAGCCAAAGCTGTGGCTTGTGCGGGGTTAATAGCTCAGAGATAAAGAGTGGTAAACAGCCGGTGACCTTGTCTGTGTGCTCCATTAAGAATCCTAGCTCCTGTGTTGTGGAAAACAGACTGAAAAGAAATATGTTTGAAGTGAGGCAGGGGTGCAAAAAAAAAAGAAAAAAAAATGAGTTTCGGGAAGGAAAGACTTTCAAAAAAACCATGTTCCTTTTCCCCGCTTAGTAAAATATATGATAGAACACAAACAGCTCAAGGTTAAAAAATCCTGCTCAACCAAGCGTGAACTCTTCGCCGGCTTGTTAAATCATTAAAAAATGTGTGTCTGCGTTTACTTCCTCCAGCTTCATACTGTCTGACACGATATCGGTATCGGGGTCTTAAAAAAAAAAGAGAAAAAAAAAGGAAAAAGCCAATCTGATTTTTGAGTTTTCTCTAAAGAGCCCCGGTCGACTCGTCTGTAACCAGCAGGTGGGATGGAGCCATGCCGTTCCAGAACGGAGATGGTGCGTTTTGCTGCGGAGGCTGAAGCACGCTGCAGACAGACAACAGCAAACAACAGCACATGGATGAATGCTCTTCTCTTTGTTAATCAGGAGCGCGTTTGGGGGGAAAACGCTTTATTAATTGCACAAAGCTCAGATATGCCATGTTCCTTTTTCGGAGAAATACTCCATTGCTTTCTTCTTACAATAATCAAAACGACTTACAGAGTCCCGGTACGCACACTGCATTACAATACGCGCACACACAAGATGACATACATATGCATGTGCAAATATATACGCACACACACACACACACACGGGTGCCCTCTGATAAGGGCCTGGGGTCGCTCTGACGTCCGAGTTCTGGGTCAGTGATAAGGCCGCGCTTGTTCCTAACTGCTGTTCCCCCACGCAGACACAAAGCAAAAACAAAGTACTGAGATGACCCCGAATACCCGCCGGAGGGTGAAGATGCTGGGAGTAACGCGGTCTCGCAAAAAGGGAACTAGCGAGTTCTCTTCAAAAACACACCGCCAGAGAGCATACAAATTGAACCCTAATGAAATCTAACAGGGCAAAAGTTTGAATACATGCGTTGCCACAGCAGGCGATGTGTTTCATGAAGATGTTGTAGTTTTCAGATTGGACCGGATCGGCGCTTCCTGCCAGGCCTGCGAATATGAGCTCCCATCGACTGAAGCCCACACAACCAGCAGAAGTCTGAGGATCACCACTGGCGATCCAACTTTGACCACTGGCTCGGCCGGCCGGCAGAAACAGAAAAACAGTTTTGCGTATCAGACGACGGGCCGCAGGGCGGTTTCTTCCAGTGGCGGACCATAATGTGACCGAGCGTTAAGCGTAACCAGAAAAATTTGAAAACAAGCCAAACATGGCTGCTGGCTGGCTGGAGGTGAGTGGTAAAAAAAAATAGCTGGTTTCATCCTGAACAACAAAAATGAAATATCAGTTTTACAAACGATCACAATCGTACGCACCCACTAAAGTGTAATTTGCAACATACCTTGTGGCTTGAATTGATTTTTTTTTTGGTATATGAATCAGCAACTAGAAAAGTCAAAGCATCTCACATCTCCCTGGTCTCGCCCCCCCCCCCCATGTACGGTCAAATAATATAACATTTCAAAATGTTCTTGTGTAAAACAAAATGTCTCCATGTGATCATGGAGCAGCCCCACTGGTTGTCCTTTCGCTGCGCATTGTTGCTCTTACGTGTGTGAGTTAGTTGCACCCCGTTGGTCTCATGCTCCTGCTCCCTTTGAGTCACCGAGACTCTAACCTGCTGCGACAGCCTGCGTCTCCCCGCGTGTCCCCCACCCACCGGCACGGCAGGGTCACCGGGTGGCAGCGGCACACAGGGCTGCTGCACCTCCTCCACCGCACACACACTCCCTGCCAAGTTTAGCTGCCTGCTATCAGTGGACAGGCAGCACACATGGGGGGTGGAGGGAGGGGGGGGGGGGGGGGGGGGGGGGGGGGGGGGGGGGGGCTGGAAGATCACATCCCACATTCCTAAACACTTAAGTCTGCATTCACTGGCCTCTCAGTGGGGTTGTGAACCATAGGGGGGCGGCATCTTTATGGAACACATGGGTTCATCAGTTTGCACCAACTCAACCCATCGCCAAATAAGTTTTTAAGTTCATGACTTGCTGTATTATTTATAATTCATTTGCCATTCAACAGCAGGCAGTCTCACATACCGGTCACACTGCCAGGAAGGGGGAAAAGCATACTTAAACATCCCCTGTCAGCCTGAGTTAGTTTTAAAAGTTCTGTTGTGATGACTCACTGAGTGCAAAGCAGAAACCTGTTCTGGGGAAGAAGGAAAAAAATGAATTTTCTCGGTGATGAAAGAGTCTCTCAGATTCTGACTGTGATAAATGACATGGCTGGACGCAAAATATGCTCATGCTATTTCTAGAGGAAAGACACCCAGTTGTGCAATTGCTATACCAGTGTGAGGCACCTTTCTGAAAAAAGTCCCAGGATTAACAGTTCTTTGTGGCGAGGGCTTCGAGGCTCTACGTGCGCAATTGGCTCCCCGTTCAATTAGGCTCGTAGACTTGCAATTAGATCCTCTTATGCCCCACGGATGCGGGTGATTATGGGAATGAGAAAAAACACACTCACACTGTGAAGTGGTACACGAAGCACTTCCAGCCGGACGGCCTCTCCAGGAAGTTGTACACGCGCCCTTGGATGTAGGCGCGCGTGACCGCCGGTCGCACGCCGGTGCTGTACACCGACATCCGCACGGACATCCGCGGGTGAGACAGGTACGGGTGGAGGTAGACACCGGGCGCCTCCGCATGGGCGTCGCCGTCCCCGGGCATTTTGGCTCTTCCCGAAAACGCGTCGTCGCCGCGCGCCGGCGTCTCCGGTCCGGGTGCGCCAACGGTGGTTTCCGACAGCTCCAAATGCGGCGGCCGCTTCCCGCGCGCCACACCAGAAGACCTCCGCGCGTTCCCCTGACACGGGGCGGACTTGGACATTGGCACTGCCGCGTTACTCTCCGGTCAAACTTTTCCCACAGGACAAATGTTCGCCCACGTGCGCTCAGCTTCCGTCGCGCGCCAGCGCGCGTAAAACTGCGGCATAAAAAATAAAAAAAAGGGAAAAAAAGTGTGGTTCTTAATGCTTCTGGATCACCAGGATGGCGTTTCTTTAATTTGAACTTTCACGGCTCTCCACAGGCTGCAGAGGATGTGGCGAGTGTGAGCCCCTGAATGAACATGCCCCCCCCCCCCCCGCCTCCGTCAGAGCACTTATCAGAGCTGGAGAGGTGCGGGCGCCAGCTGTTCAGACATTTGGACTGCTCGGGCTTTAAAAGTGATCTGCGCCTGATTAACTGCACCAGCAGATGTGTGTGGAAAATACACCACACCTTTGACACCCCCCTCCTCCCCCATCATTAATAATCACACACGACATGTTTTTGTAAAGATGTCAGAGGCATTTATGAATGTGTGATTGTTTACTGGGGGGGGGGGGGGGGCACTTGTATATATCCTCAAGGTTACCACTGAGTTTTTAAATGAAGCATCATACACTTGGAAAGAGGCACAGTCCTGACCCACGTGCAAACCAAAGGGTGACCTCATACAAGACGAAGATTGGAACCTGCTCTCATTCCTTGATTTTTGAAGTGCTCTTTTCATATCAGTTGAACGGTAAATAGAAGTAGAACTACTACAATTTACTACCAATAACAATCTACCACATGCAGTGTTTCCCCTACCATTGAATTGGTAGGGTATTGGTATACTTAATTTTTTTAATTTGACATATAATGCCAAGCAGAAGTCATTTAAGGTTGTTGTATACTAAGTATCGATGATGTGAAGATGTATTGAAGAGAAGTCCGCCGACACCGTCTTGATTGTATATAAAGGTTTATTACAAAAAGACCAGCATCGATTACAAGCCCTGCAGAGCTTGGAGAGTGTCCGGCCAAAATGACAACCCTTCCGACTCTTCTTGGGGGTTACATTTATAGGTCCGTTGTTTACTTGAGCAAGAACATCTGGTTCAAGTTATACTGTGTAAGACAAGGAATTTAAAGGGGGCCACAAGGAAAGGTGAGGGGTCATCAGGAGGCCCCTAACTTGGCATTCCAAAGAAAGACATATAAACACATATTCCCTTCTCATTCTGTATATGGACGAAAAGACACTACAAAGTCACTTTCCTTAGACACATTATTCCTCGTTCCTGTGTAAAAGATTGTGGATGAAACCTAACTTTAACCCTAACGAGCCCTAACCCTTACCAGTAAAGCTACACATTGTAAACACCATGCTGCTCATAAAGGTTTGTAAAGTACAGAGCTAGAGTTATGTTTGAGAACAGGTTTGTCAAAATGACAGATTTGAGTGAAAATTGAATATATGATGAGTTGTGTGCAGATATTATATATATAAGTTCTACAGGCGGCACAGCGGGAACACGTTGAATTTACAACAACCACTTAGGTATAACTCAAGTTTTACTCAAGGTTTAATTCTCAGCTTAGCACAGTAAGTGGTGAGAAAGACACGTTTTAATTTGCAGATGCCGCAGATTTCATAGTGTCAGTGTTTCGTTTGTTTCAAGGCCTCGGCGCAGCACATACATCCACACGTGTGGCCCCGTTTCACACTGGAACGACTGCACGATTTGCCATGCATTCATAGCGCGTCGTTAATTTTTTATTTTTGCATATTGTTGTTCATGCACTCGTTCATTATTTAAGAAATAGTGTATTCATGTCGAGGGACGATGTGCTCATTTTGTGCAGAAGCGCGTGTAGAATGGCCTCCGATGTTTCTGTGCTGAGATGACATTCAGACTTTCTATTGAGCTGTCACATAACCGTCGCTGTGTGAAAGTCTCCGGCAGGTTCAGGACCTGTCGCCAACGACACAGACGTGAAGAGACGTATAAATAGACAAAGAAAGTCGCTAACTAAGCAGCTCTGCAAAGAGGTTTTCATTTTCCAGAAACATGTACAGATCATATTACCACTTTTACATACCAGAGCAGGACCTGTACGAGATATTACGTCTAGAAATTTCCATGGAATCACGCCCGCTTCCTGGCTTTTGTGCGATTAATTATAGTTTGAAGGTAACGTCGTCCACCCTGGCGTTGAGTCTAATCTAAAGAATCTCCGGGGACACGCGCAGCTTAGTTACAACAGGGTTACCCGGCAGATTCTTTTTCTTTTCCTTTTCCTTTTTTCTTTTTTTGTTTTGTTTGCAGTGACCTTGGCCAAGCTCGTCCAAGGAGGAAGGAAGCAAGTTCACTGCAGGAGATTTAGCTGGGAGTCGAGTCGCGACCATGTGATGACAGGATCTGTTGCCAGGTAGATATTAAACGCGTGTCTAGCCGGCTCCTGCTGTGACCGCCATGCCACCAGGAGGTTGCGGTAATCTTGAAGGTCAGACATGCTCACATATATCTGATTGCCGGACGGAAATGAAATGTTTAATTCCACAGGGCGATCGGATTAGAACAACTGTTGACGCTTGGAGATGATCTGATTAACTGATTGGTCGTCTGACAAAAATGTGATGAGCATCTTGATAATCAGTTAACTAATTGTCAAAGATCCACAGGTACAATACTTTTCAGAGTAAACAAGATATGTCAATATTGCCACTGTCCTGCAAAAAACACAAACAATGTTAAATGGTTAATTTATCATAACATATCTGACAAATGCTCATATTCAAATTTATAGTGACATGGTTTTCTTAGGGAAGTGATGTCATGTCACCATACACTCAATTTTTTTTTAAACATTCTATGACCAACTGATTAATCAAGTCACCAAGAAAATAACTGGAAGATTAGCGCTGCGTCCCATCAGACCTCGGATCTCCGAGCCCGGAAGCCGGGGCGTTGATTTTTTTTTTCTGACCTCAGACGGTTCAAAATTGCAATTTCCGACTTCGGACGTTGTGATTCCGAGTGCCGTGATGGAACGATAAACCCGAGCTCCGAGGTATAATGGAGCGCAGGGTAACGGATAATGAAAAATACAGTTTGTTGCGGCACCTTTAACATTACGAACATCGACTACATAGCTTTGACCTGCAGATCACGAATCATTAAAAAGGAATATAGAGGGGGTTTGAATCCACACTCGTTTGTTGTATATATCCATTGAAGTCGCTCAAAGGAAGAAGACAATATGATCACTCTTTTATTACTCTCTAGACATTACATGTATCATATGTCTTCCCTCAACACCTGCATCATTGATGTTGCGTCGTCCTTTGCTTTTTTTCCCTCCCACCGGAGAGTGGATTTTATGGATTTATGGATTTTAAAACCAAGTGCAACGAGCAAATTTGGACGACTGACTGGCTGACTGGCTGACTGACTGACTGACTGACTGACTGACCGACTGCACCCTCAGAAGAAAAGAAAAAGAAAAAGCCACCGACCGAAGTTGACACCAGAGGGCACACAGGAAGCCACCGGCCTCTGGTGTCAACCGCTGCAATAAGGTTGGAGAAAAGCAGAATCTCGTCTCCCTCCACATGGGGCATACGTAGCAGGCATTTTGGCTCAACCATTATTTACCCTATGGCCGATCCACATGAGATTAAGGGGATTTTTTTATTATTATTATCGCAGACTCGGCTGACACGGCAGCAACTCATGATTTAGTTTTAGTTTGCCGGGTGGAGAGAGAAAAAAGCAAACCAAAGAAAACACAACAACACTCCATTGTAATTAATGGACGATCTCAGTTATTATAGAGTGGAAGTTAGGGAGAAGAAGAGACAGCGTGCAAAGGAGCAAATACATCTTTTTTTTTTTTTAAAAAGAGTAATGACAACAGTTAAGAAGATTCATCTTCATGAATAAATGCTTAGAGCTCAAAGGCAGTTAGATAATGTTGAACTGTTGCCACAGACGGTCTCCCCCCCCAAAAAACAGGCTCCGTCCAAGTGTTCGGGCCGGTCAGTAGAAAGTAGCCCCAGACCGTATTGTTATTTCATATTTATGAATAGTGTAAACACATAAAGGGAAGGAGCGCCATGCCATAAGCACGCACAATCAAGACTAAGCCTTTTCACGTAAAGACATAAGCATATACAGTAATGTAATGAGTTTTTTTTGCATCTCGTGATATAACTCATTTAATTAATGAAGAGCGTGTGCGTCACCGCGTCGATGCAGTTGTATATGTATCTTCACTGTGGCCCAGTGCAGGAGCTGCGGCCCTTTGACGCATGTGTTCCCTAACTGGACATGACAAGGTTGTGCTCTTCCAAAGGCTTCTCTGAATGCAAAGCCTGTGAAAAGGGGGTCCGGATTCTTCAGCGGAATTCCAAGGACGCAGTTGGTGCATCTTTTTTGCAGCCCTCATACGTGCATCGTCTGGCAAAACAAATAGTCAATGGTCACGGACTCCCATTCCAGATTAAAAATCCCTTTTTTTTTTCATTTAAGCGAGCAACCTTGGCTCGTGTGGACTGATGTAGGCTGGATAATAGAACTGTCCTATTTGATTCGATCTTCCCGTCCGTGCCGTGTTGCAGCCAACTCAACAGCCGACTCTGAAACAGAACTGTTGCTTATGTTAAACCCCAAGACGGCAGTTCACAAACCAGCGGGTGACGTCTCAGTGGGTTGCCACTTGATTATGCGACAATAAGAAACTACATAATACTCCTTTGATGACCCACATTACCCAAACCATTAACTTTGCCCTATCTCCTATCATTTCACTGTAAGTGTCATGGTCACAAACGTGTTAAATATGATTGGTTGGCAGCTAAATGTACGTCTTTTTTTTTCTTTTTGGTTTGTTTAAATTCTCCTGTTTGAACCTGCAGGTTGTCAAAAATAGATTTAGACTGAGTTTATAATATTAGATTGTGACACAGTTTTATAGGAGAGGAGACAGAGGAGTACCAGCTGTGCAGGGCACACGGGAAAACACACTGAAGGTGACTGGTGGACAGGTGGGGAATGTCAGCATCTGAAAAAGAGACATCAACACACACACACACACACACACACACACACACACAAAAGGGGAGGCAGGGGATGAGACTGAGGCTCCGCTGTGACAAACTAATCCTCAGACATTATGTGCACCTCTAAACATTTGGATGAAATAGGCGCGAGTTTTTAAGATTAGCAACAGTAACACTTAACACTTTACGTTATTGTAATGTTGATTTACCGATTAACTTTCTTTAAATGATTTTGAATTTAAAGCAATGGGCATTTTAAATCCCAAATTGGGCGAGTGCACCATTTAAAACATTTTTTTAAGTGTAGCTTCAGGCAGTATGTTTTTTCATGGCATCGTTTTCCGCAAGCAGCACTTCTGCATGTTTTATGTTTTTGTTTATGTAAGTGTGAAGCCATTCGAGCCAGAAAAAAGACCACTAAGGAGTTTTTTAAGTCTCTAGAGACTTCCGGACGACCACAGCACTAAAAAAGAGGGAGACGCTTCTTAAAAGTTACCTGTAGCGTCTCTCCACAAGTTTGTGCGCGTGCTGTCAGGTCCATCAATTCCAACCACGCACTGCTGCGAAAATGATGAGCACGCATAAAAAGAAAAAAAAATTCGACTTTCAAAACCTCTGAATATTTTTGAGGGCAAGATCTTGCAGCGTAGGATCAGTGAGTATTGATTCACTGACTTCCCAGTCCATTACCTGGGTATTTCCATACGACCATCGACCCGCAGCTCGCCCATGTACCTGATTAAACTGCAAGACTGGGAAGGAAAATTTGAAAGGGATGATTTGAACATACTGCCCCTTGAAACCAGACCCGAAGAACTTCCTGTATCCATCCCACTGCTGAAGACTCAGTGGTGATGAACCCCTCCCCCATGCTGATATGTTGTCCCGCCCCGTTACCATTCCCATGTCTCAGTCAGGAAGCAGATTACCATATTTGTCGAGGCCTATGAATTTGCAGGAGAGTGGTATCTGTATCAAAATAGCAAGTTGCTTGTTGTGTTGGCCCGGCTCCCTCATAGCCCCCTCAGGCAAAGACTTCCGCGCTCAGCACTGTACTCTCTGGGCTACAGGTTATTTCTGAATGAGTTTCCCCGTCACTCAAATGCCGAGAGTTAAGTGTAATTGCCGCCGTTGCGTCCCTCAGGGTAGCGGCCTTGCGGAGAGGCGGCGATGGCAGCCCGCGTTTGTGACACCGTCAGGAGCGAGACGGAAGCTGCGAGCGAGCGTCGTCGGGGCCGGGTTTGATTTAACGTGAGACTGCAGGTTCCGCAACCGCGGGAAGCGGCAACAACAACAAGAAAGGGGACGTTATTGAACTTGACAGGTTATAGGAATATACAGCAGTCACCAGACAGTGACTATTTAGTTCAGCTTAAAGAATATGCCTCGGGGCATTCTATGTTTTTTTTCCTTCTTATCCCCGGCAAATCTCATGAAAAGACACAAAAGCAACAGTAGAATGATTTCTACACTTCCTGTGTAACCCGACAACACTCCAGAGAGGCACGGCAGAGCACTGGGCGCCATGTTCCTTCCTCCATAATGATGAACATGGGCATTGTAGTTAATTTTGGCTCAGTGCAACTTAAAGGGCCAGTAAGCGATTCTGGAGAAAGCTTGTCGAGGTCCTCGGTGTGGGAGTCCCACGTGCCGACCACGAGGCCGAGTTGCAGCGTCACCCGCTCGACGAGTGATGTTCACAAACTGCACTCGCAGTGTCGTGTGGTGCGGTCCGCACCATTTTTGGGGTTTTTCCGCTTTAAGGAGCCTGGGCTGCGCCGAAAAAACCCAGATTTTTTTCCGCTGCACACACAAACGCGACAGCTGACGGACGGTGAGGAAATATTCACAGATTGTGAATCGCTTTAGAAAATCTCTTCCTCCCCCTTTAAACCATTATGTTGCTGCAAATACTTGTGGAGCAGAAAATGTGTATTGATCACTAACTAATGCCAATTTTTCCTCTTGTTTGAGTACGACTTAATATCTGGTCTATCTAAGAATAGATATTGATTAGCCATTTTTTGTTTTTCTATTTAGTTTTTCATTCTCTCAATGTAAAATCTCCACGATTTGCACAAGAACTGCCTCAAAAGGCGACGTACAGTAGCAAGCCTAAAATCTGTAAAAAAAAAAATCTCCCAAAAGGAGGCTTCAAAAGCAGCGTCTGCTCACAGGTGGAATCACAGTCTCCATCAAACCGTTGCCTAAAATGACTTTGTCTGTTTGACATGCTCAGCTACACATGCGCTCCCTCATTAATTCCTCTAATCAGAACTGGAACTGGAATATTCCCCTAGTACAGCCTATAGTTGATGGAAAAAAATGAAAAAAGATTAATAGATGATGGACATTTTGGTTGAAAAAAAGAAATTCAGCTTTGTTGGTTTGTAGCGGATGCGAACGACCCTTCAGTCTCAGGTTTGATCATGCAGCTTGAGAATTTCTCTTCTGTCATCATTAATCGACTGTATTGTCAGTCTGGCACCCTGCAGTCATGATGATAGCACAGTGCCGCAGTAGATAATACTGTCACTGCCTTTTTCCTTTTTCTTTTTTTCCCAAACACGGTCTATATTTAGCTTGGGCCTTGTGTTATGCAATATGAAGCTCATAAAAAATCCTGTATAAGAAAACAAAGGAAACATAAAGGGGCTATGTGACATTTACACTTTATATACTATTCAACGGAACATTGTGTTTGTAGGCATCCAGTCTTAGAGAATAAAATAGCCCAAGTTACTGCTGATTTTCATTCTTGTCGGATCTAGGAGCGTGTCCGCCCGACTGAACCGCCGCCTACTGCCAAGTGTATTCACTTTACATAAATGCATTCATTATATTAATCTAGATAACACTCTCAACACGGTGTCTAATCAACGTTGTGCTATGCGGGGAATCATAGCGACTTAAAGAGCACAATAGTCAATCCACAACAAGCTCCCATTGAGAGGAAGACAAAAAAAGAAAAGAAAAGAAAACCGCTTTTCTGGAAAATATAGGAGCCGCATCCATTCAAGCATTTAAAGTGATCGGTCAAATATCACAATGAAATCCAAACCTAACAAGTAATTATTATCAGTAATATCACCAGTGTCACATTACGCACACACACACACTAAAGTGCAGTCCAGATAATAAAATCAAGATGACATGAAAGCATTAGTCTGATTCTTTAGAAACCATTGCCTGGTTTCCAGCATGATGGAATGATGTGCGTCTGAATGGGCCTTTTAGTGTGTCGGTCAAAACTTAAACAAGTGCACCACCGGGGCCTGAAAAGGGGAGAAATGTGAAGGTTTGCATGTCTGTGAAATACTGCAAATAACACAATGTTTTTGCTTTTGGGTACTTTTTTTGGGGGGGGGGCTTTGCGCCGTTAGATAACTTGATGGAACTGTCAGTGAAATAAAACAGTTGATGGGTTGTGAAACGGCCATTTTCAGGACATCTCAGAGATTCAGCCCGTCGGACGCATTAACATCTCACGCCACGATTGGTGTGATAACAGCTCACACATCATCATGCACAGACCTGCAACGCAAATCATCTTTTATGCTTTAGAGATTTTTTTTTCCTTCAGAATGTATGTGATTGTAAATTGGCCTGTGAGTTTAGTACAAATTGCACATCTGTGTGACAGAGTTGAAGAATGGTACACAATTGACAACTAGACACATCTTATTATAGGTTTGCGCTGTTGGCATGTTAGCCCTCAATGTACAGCTGGGTCGGAAATGTAATATGTATGAATATGTGACTTTAAAGCTGCAATAAACAGTGTGTTTTATTACATCAAAGAAATGTATGAGTTTCTGATGAACATATTCTTGATCATTTAACAGCTAAACACTCAAATATTTTCCTCAAGAGTTGGTGACTGTTATAAAGATGAACCACAAGACCGCTTTACCAAAGGGAGGCCATAACATCTTGTCCGCCCCCTACTGGCTGACTGCAGTGTAGCAAATAAACCCTGCCTCCTCCATGTTAGTGGATGGGACATGGACCAAATTACAAAAAAAATGTAAGTAAAAGCCAAATTAATTTTGCCCAATTTTTCGGTGATTCAGATATAGTTGTTATCACGCTGATGAATGTTCCAGTGCTAATTATTCCTCATATGTGAGCATAGTTATTCGATGCTAGAAAAAAGGGGGTGAAAGAACTGAGATCTCATGAATGGTCAGGCCTGTACGAGACCTCCAAAAGCATGTGCACCCATATCTGGAACATCCCATGGAGACCAGACATTTCTGCAGCAAATTTCATGGCAGATATACAGGAGAGATGACGGCCTTGGACTGAAGGTGTGAGAGATGGATGGATGGAAAGATCATTGGCCTCAGTTTCTGGCATTTGTCAGGGATTCATTAGAAGGATTTACGATTGTGATGAGCTGGCAATGATGCTACTTATTTCAGTTTCAATTTGATTACCCAGATGACAAGGATATTGTAGTGTCTTTTCGTCCATATACGGAATGAGAAGGGAATATGTGTTTATATCTCTTTCTTTGGAATGCCAAGTTAGGGGCCTCCTGATGACCCCTGACCTTTCCTTGTGGCCCCCTTTAAATTCCTTGTCTTACATAGTATAACTTGAACCAGATGTTCTTGCTCAAGTAAACAACGGACCTATAAATGTAACCCCCAAGAAGAGTCGGAAGGGTTGTCATTTTGGCCGGACACTCTCCAAGCTCTGCAGTGCTTGTAATCGATGCTGGTCTTTTTGTAATAAACCTTTATATACAATCAAGACGGTGTCGGCGGACTTCTCTTCAATACATCTTCACATCATCGATACTTAGTATACAACAATATCAAATTATTATAGTCCATTTATATTTCCTAACAATTAAGATATCTCCCCTAAAATGTGTTTGCGGGCATTGTGCTAACTCTCGCTGTGACACGGATTTCTTTCCATTGTGCTGTTTGCAAGACTGAAAATGAGGGGAAACAATGCCTCGACCGCTTGGCAGAGCAATTTGTAAGACTCTGGGCCTCAGCCCGGTGAAAGCCCAGTCCACATGCTCAGCACTCTGAGATGTGCTTTGTGTGGGTTTTCGTCTTGTCTGGTGCTATGGAGCAGAAGTAGTCCCTTCCCGTCCTGACATCATACAGCATCGTCCTGTCTTGGGCGGGAGACGAGCATTTGCCGGAGGGGAAGAGAAAGTGAGAGCCCGGGAGAAGAAGAGCCGGGTGAAAACAAAGAAAGGCCAGAGTGTTGTATAATGAATTGTGTAAAATAGAACACAAAATGAACGGAGAATTTCTAAAAGAGAGAAGACAGGGAGGGGGCAAGAGCAGCGATTGTTTGTATGCGATATGTACAGAAAGGAACTGCAGTAACAGAGCAAGGGACTGACTGAGGAGACGGTGACTCACTGTGTTTCCGTGGAGATCCCTTTCTTCCCCAACTGCTACACTAATTGGATCAGGTCTATAAGTGGCTCACCGGCCGAACCTCGATGAAATCGCTGATCATCCGACTTGCCGCTATAGCTGACTTGCATATATGCGTCTGGCAATCCTGACGTTCGGTGCCTGCAGCGTTTATTCCTCTCGGCAGCGTTTGGTTTTGACGCTGCCAATACATGGCACCGACGATCGAAAGCGAAAGAGCAGAGAGCGGGAGCCACATGTTGACCCTTCTGACCCAGTAGCCATTACTACATCATTAGATAGGTGCTCAGTACTCACGCGTTGGCCCACAGTCGTCTTTGACCTCATGTCGATGTCAACTTCTCCCCTGTAAAGTTTCATGACTGTGTATGGCACAGATGTGATTTTATTGCAGTGACAAAATTTCTCCGCGGACGGACGTACGTACATGTTAACACCTGCCACAGTAACGGGGAGATGGGGAGGGAGGCTACTGGCTAATTTGCTTCACTTTTAATGGGTGTTGGAAAAAGTAAGAACTCTATATTTATGTGTTTTAAAACTAGTGCTGTGCGAGGAAAGAAAATGGCAAGTGGGGATAAGCAATGGGGTTGGAGGGTTCAGCCAATGCTTAAAGACTCTCTATAGAACATACATGTATACAACATAAAGTATTTACTGAACTGTCTCTTACTCAATCCAGAATCATCTTCGGTGAATCTATATTGGAGACTATTCTGCCCGACTGGCTACGTGAGATGTAATTTTGCAGACTTGTAGTGGCCTTAGAAACATGCCATTATGTCCACATAATGAAGGGCGACGAGATAGCATTTGCATAACCCAACTGTGCTGGATTTTGCGAGGATTAAAGACTGTCGTGTTCCTTTGTCAGCTGTCTGCTGCTATTTAAGAAAACCATTCTCTGTTCCTTTTGGAAGTGGGTTGCCTCAGAGTTGAAAAGGTCAGTCAGTGGAAATTAAACTTTGTGCTCGAATTCGTGTGGGTAAAGGCTTGAAACTTTCATCGAATCTGTCATCTCCGTTTTCGTTGTTGTTTAATGAAATCTTTTTCGTCGACTTCCTGCGTGGTTAATGCGGACGTGTTCTCTATTGGTGGCGTTAATACAGTAGAGACATAGAACTAAGGCAACGAATAACGATGTGTTATGTAGCAAAATGGTTTAGGTCTGCTTCATAACAGTGTCCCTGTGCTTTCAAGTGTTTTCTTTCTGTACCGTCTGTTGTCTAAAAGCTGAAATCCACAATATTCATCTTCTTCAAACGCAAGAGACAAACAAGTTTTGTTTTTAAAGCGCTTGTCATACATTGTTAGCTGCGGAGTCAGACAGAGATATTCCATAAGAGATGTGAGGTTGCTCACTACCTGAATACTTAATGTGGGTTTTTTTTTTAAAGTAAGAGCGAAGACAGGGCAGACTGTAAAAATAAGTACAAATGAATAAATAATAATAATAATATATTTTATTGTTCAATGACACAGTATATACTGTATATAATTAAGTCCATGCAAGCTTAACATTGAGTGTCTAGTTGTGATCATATCCTAACTTTGGAGATTCTGTAACGCCTAAAAATAATGAACTCAACCTGGGTGAGAAATGAAAACGTTTTAGTGTTTTTTAATCAGCAAAAAAACATGGCTCCCCTGGCAGTGTTGTCTGGTCCAATATGGCGGGTACGTTGGCTTATTGCAGCAAGGGCCAGCAGTGGTCAATGGGGCTCGACAGTATGTTTATATAGACTATGGCTGTGGTTCAATAGTCAATTTGCCTGAAGAAGGTTCCCAACTGAGTGAAATGACCCAGCAGCCGTGATAAGAGCTGGTGGAATTCTCTAAATGATGAGGAAAGGAGCTTCAGTGCTTTAGCATAGGAACCACCGCACCATCCTTTTCTAGAGGAGAGGAGAAAACGCTGTCTCACAACTCTAAAGCAAAGTAACGTTGTAAATGGCCCGGGCCGGAACCCAAATTTTTAAAAAAAAACCCCAGAAGAGCTTTTTTATTCCCGTGACATGATCCGAAACGTTTGCAAATCCTCACTGTCATTAGGATCAAGTGAAGAGTGGTTAAGGGGGGAGACGCTTTGTATTCTTGACCGCAGCCCATCCTGTTTTTTCTGGCATGAGGTGGGAAATTTCCCGATTTTCCCAGTTGTAGCGAACGCACCATATTTACATAGCAGTGGCCCCGCCCACCCTCTGCGTCGCAGCGCGTGATTAACAGCTGCCACACACACCTGTTGCCAATTTGGAGTTCCCTGGAGGAATATCACGTCTTTGTGGCTTTTCTTCAGATTTTTTTTATCTTTGTCAGTTCTGGACGTCGCCGACTTTCCCCACAGATTTTTTTTTTACGTCACTGAAGAGTTCTCACTTTTTTACTACACCAAGGTAAGATGGCTGTCTGCTACACTCTCTGCTCACATGTTGTCAGTGGGTGTTTTTTCTTGTACAGGTGCTTGGCTTTTTTTCTTCTTCCTGTTTTGGCCTTCGTGGTGAAATATGAAAAGTAATGTTCACATCTGCTGAATAGATTTATTATCATTATTTGTTTTGGGGCGGATGATTTATGATTTGCTTCATTTTTTTTTTAAAAACTTGGTTCTCTTTTCTTTTTTTTCTGGTTAAGTTGTGTCGTTAATTGGACTCGGGGACAGATGAACGAAATTATATATTATCTGTAACGTTGGTTACACACACACACACACACACACACACACACACACACACTAGAGAGAGAGATTCACAATGTCTCCAATATATTAGAGAAATATTTCAACTTAAAGCAGTGAATTTATGTATTTATGTGACTGCTTGCTTTTACTGTTCTTCGTATCGTAATTACATCTCCGCCGCTGAGCAAACTGTCGGCCCGAAACTTGTGTATCCATGTACTGATTGTCATCTGCTGCTTATCGACACCATGTCATAATTCATATGAACAGGGCCCTTGGCTGCTCTGAGCCACGGGTTGTTGGGAGTTTATGCATTTTAGTGAGTAATTATCTGCTGCATATCAGGTGGAGTTTCAGGCATTTGATTTTTCCATCACAGCTTCGGTAGATTGTACAGACGGGTGAAAAAAAATTAAAGGGGCAATCCCAAATTTGAAGAGCTGCAACACTTAATCGATTAGTAATCGACTACTAAATTAATCATCAACTATGTTGATAATCGACTAATCGGTTCAAGTATTTTTTATGAAAAAAAATAGTCAAAATTCTCTGATTTCAGCTTCTCAAATGTGAATATTTTCAGGTTTCTTTGCTCCTCTGTGACGGTGAATATCTTTACGTGTGTGGACAAAACAAAACATCATCTTGGGGTTTGAAAAACCATTTTTCACCATTTTATGGACCAAACAACTATTAAAGGGATAGTTCGGTGGTTTTTGAAGTTATACATGGCCGAAGAACGCTTGAAAAAAAAGTGCAAACTTAAACGTCTGTCTGGCGGAAAACTGAAGGAGTGAAAAAATACGTCCTTCAGCGTAAAATTGAAAGGATATTTTTATTTTTAGGTAAGCATATAAAAATGTGGCGACGTTTTTCTGGTGGTCCCCTCTGCAACAGTGGGATTCAGACTTACGCTACTTCCACTTCTCCTCCAAACTCCGTTAAATGACATCGCTGATCACCGTCTCCATAAGGTGACATATTAACTATGCATAAGTAACTCGTACAACCCCACTTCAAAATCACTCAACTATCCCTTTAATCGAGAAAATAATCAACAGATTAATTGATAATAAAGATAATCGTTAGTTGCAGCCCTACAACATTTAGTTTCTTCGCAAGGTGTTGAGCGGCCGTGCACAGCCAAATTACCTTCAATGGCTTTGATTCTACAAGTCTGTGGAACTCTGCTGGAGGTATATTCCCTCCATTTTGTTTTCTTCTTTTTGATGGTGATGGACGTTTGAGATCTGGTGACACCGAAGGCCATCATATACGATTCACATAATTTTTTCATAGTCTTCAAACATTTACCCCTAGTGTAGGAGTCGGGTGTATTGTTGTTGACCACCACCTCTCTGGTAACTTACAGTAATCGGGTCACATTACCTGGTAAGTTGTGAATGAGTGTTCAAGAGTTGACGGGGGGGGGAACCTTATGTTTAGGGCTGCAACCAATGATTCTTTACATAATCGATCAATCCATTGGTTCATAAATTGGTGAAAAATGTCGATTGTGTTTCCAAAAACCCCAAGATGATGTTTTTTCCTCTCTCGAATTATTAAGCTACTCTTGGACAGCGAGTGCGTCAAGCAGGTTAGTCTCTCCTACTCAGCCTCTTGGTGACTCAAATGTTGTTGCTGACAGTCGCCTATACCTCATGTTGTATAAATGGCCGACAGCATTGAAATCCTGCAAGAAGGACCTTCAGGGTCATCACTTACGTCAGGATAGGAATTTTTTCATGTCGACCATGTTATGCCAGTGATGTCATGGTCCCCAAGCATAATGGAGCCGCCATATCTCCTGAATGTAGAGGTCAAGCGTTCAGGCCTGTACTTTTCTTTGTGTACGCCACACATGCTCTCTCTCTCTTACCTGTTGAGACTACGTCAAAGGAGAACTCGTCTGACCATGTCACTCTTTCCTCACATCTCTGTAGACCAGTGCCTATGGTTTTTTTGCACCAGTGAACTATCATTCTGATCACATCCTGCTTTTCCTGACACATCGGCAACAAGGTCGAAACCTTTTTTCCGATGTCACTTTAGTCTAGAGCCCGGCCGATATATCGGCCTTTCACAGACAAATAGGTATCGGCGGATATTTTAAGAGCCCGACCGATATTATCGGCCAACTGATTTGAGCCTTTAAATGTGCATTTATCTTTCCAATTTATGTAAAATAAGTGTTTGCTATAAGTTCTATGCATTCGGCTGACTGTATTTGAATTTTCAATTCATAGTTGTTCATGTTTAAACTAAAGTATCAAGCCTCAATTACATGTCTTTGTCATTAAGGTTTGATAACGAAATTTTAGGAATGATTGACAGATTAGAAAAAATTAAATGTATATATATCGGCCGATGTATCAGGAATCTTGTACTCCCAAATATCTGTGTCGGCATCGGCCCCCAAAAATCCATATCGGTCAGACTCTACTATATTCACTGTTCCTATTGAAACACCAGCCTGTTTAACACTGACTAAAGATTCTAGAGTCAGCGCCCAAACAATGAACCCTCTCTCTCTCTTTCTGTGGCTTAGATCTTTTCCCTTTTACCATCATGACACAGAATTAGAATTAACTGAACCAACTCTGCCTTTTTTTACACCCGTCACCGTGCAAGCTTGGATGTTTATTGCTTAATTGTGCCATGCAGTGCACCTGTGTGCGAGCATTTGCATTTGATATTTTTCTCCGTTCATTTAAATTCAGGGTTTTTTCCAATTCGTTACCAATATGCTTAGTCCCAGCAATGTCTGGACGTGTAATACTGTAGGTTGTTGGTCAATTTGTGGTGGAGATGTTTGAAAATAAGCTACATTTGGTACAAAGCTTCTTCTCTCTGTGCTTTTTCTACTTATGTATTTTCACCACTTCTAAATTAACCAAAGCATAGTTTGCTGCATGACGATCTGTACAAAAAAAAACATATTCAACATCATATATGCCGATACTGATATATCTGTGACAGGCCAATGTTGTGCTGATAAAATTCAACCGATACTTTTGGGCTGTAGCATCTGACTGTGTCAGATATCAAGTCTAATGTCGCCTGCACACGACTCATCTGCCCTTTGAATTGTCTGTCTCTGCTGATACAAAGTTATGGCCCCATATTGTTTTCCCCGGGCTCGTGGTTAGTGGGTGGTTAAAAAATGACTGCAATGTGGCCGGGGTGGCTCAGTGGATAGAGCAGGCACACATGTACTTCGAGGTTTATGCCTCGATGCAGAGGTCCAGCTGACGATTTCCTCCGTGTCATCCCCCCTCTCTCATCTAGCTGTCCTGTCAAATTAAAGGCGGAAAAAGACCCAAAAAATAATCTTAAAAAAAAAAGATTTACTGCAATCAATATTCAGAAAAATGGTCTTTAGATGATGATGATGATGATGAAGAGTTTAAAAGGGGTGGTAACGTTAATTAACGCACCAAATGTTCATAGTATGTCTAAAGACGGAGTTATTAATCAATGGGAGTGACTCAAATCGTTGCTGGCCTCAGCGATGGGCTCGTTTGGGGAATTTTACGGAGCATTGACGACGGCAGACGTTGTTCCTTGAAAAATTCGGTAAGAGTAAATCGTATTTCTCCCGACTCTTTGAAAATGATGAGGCGTGTCAGATCTTTATGACATATCGTGTCTTGAGAGAAGGGCTAGGAGGGAGAATGAATGAATAAATTTGAATGAATCGACCATGCAGGGTCCAGCTGAAACCGGGGGGGGGGGGGGGGGGCTGGTTGTTTTTAGCTGGTTTGAGTGGGGCCACCATCTGTCTGCCTTGTTCCATGACTTCCAGCCATGTGTGTAAATGTAAAGCAATGATCCGTCGATTCGCCTGCTGTCTGCGTCGGAGAGGGTTAAACGAACAACAAATTGCTCAAGTGGCAATTAATCACCGCGGTGATTGCAGTGATCAAAATTTCACGCAAACGGCCCCTTTAACAAGGTGTAAATATTTGAAAGCGTTGCGTGATAAAGAGTCTCCCACCGTCTGCGAGTTGCACATTGATTGATTGAGCTCGCGCTGCTGTGGGGCGTTACTTGAGCAGCGCTCCTAAATCAGAATCAGAAATACTTTATTGATCCACCGGCGGGGGAAATTGGGTTTCATGCATATTTAAGCAGCGTTTAAAACTGAGGAGAGGAATTCTGAATCAGCCCTCATCTGTGCTCGGATGAGAAGAAAATGATATGCTGACAATGATTGCAGCAGACACAAGTGCACTTGTACTTGTGTCAGCATTCAACACATTTAAAAACCTTACGTTTTTATATCTGACGCACTTAGATAGGAGGATGGATAAACTGAATTGAATCGTGCCTCCCTCGCCTTTCATTAAAAAACGACGGTGGCAATCCGTTCTCTATAGACACTCGTCCGACAGCGCTCAGCTCTTTTTGTGCTCCTCCACTGCTAAAACCTGATGTGACAACATCATCACTGCTACCTGCATCTGAGAATTTTCACGCCACGCAAACCAAGACTGTGTTTTTCTGAGACGTGAAGATGATATACCACACGGGATGAACTCCCTGACAGCGACAGGGCAGGGCCAAAGTAACCAGAGACAACCCGCCACTGCCCTCCCGCCGCCTGACAGCCAGGCAGTGGCACGGTGTGGCTTGAAATACAGTACAGTCTACGTTATTTTCAGACGGCTGAGCTCATGCTGCAGCCAAGTCCCCATATTTTTTCAGCCGGATATCATGAAACCACAGCAGCAACATTGCTTTCCTTCCTGTGTGCAGCGGCGTTCTTACAGGGAGGCTGTGAATTAAATAGTATTTGAACCGTGGAGATGATGGCTAGTCTACATTATCATTTTATCAGAAAAGAATTTGTTTAGTTTTTTTTCACGAAAGTGACTGTGTGGACTCTTATTGAAAGAAGATGAGCAGCTCTGCCAATGGTGTGAAGATAATTTACTTCCTCACTGTGCATTTTTGACTTTCTCATAGAAATTATGTTAAGCGGCTTGATAAGGAGCATGTAAAGCAGATGGCACAATCGATCTTAATTCACAGGTGCTCCATCGCCGAGACATATTTCCATCAATTGTGATTCCAGAGAGACAATAAATGAATTCAGTTTAGATTAAAAAAAACAACCTGATTTTGAACTTTCCGATGACGAAACCCAGAACGGTCTTCCAAGCACGAAATCCCCCTCCACGTCGCGATTTTGTTGTTGCCCAGGTTGTTCGTCTCATGTCGTGTTATGCCCTAATTGTGTCAAAAGGTGGCGGTAATTATTTGTCAATTCATTAGGGAGCGGAGTTGTTGAACACAGAGCGACTCGGGCTCATTAAGGACATTTCTTTGAGTAATTGCACTACTTTTTCCAGGTACATAACGATATAAAACCTGGAACACAAAATGGCATAAAACTAGGGCTGAAACTATCGTTTAATCTATCGATTCGTTGTTTGATCAATAAAATGGTGAAAAATGACAATCGTGTTTCCCAAAACTCCAAGATGATGTTTTGTTTTGTCCACACGCCAAAGATATTCAGTTCACTGTCATAGAGGAGCAAAGAAACCACAAAATATTCTCATTTAAGAAGCTGAAATCAAAGAATTAAGACTTTTTTTCATAAAAACTACTAAATTAATTTATTATCAAAATATTTTCCGATTAATTTAGCAGTCGATTACTAATCGATTAACTGTTGCAGCTCTCTGTAAAACAACTGTATAATTGGTTTTACGGTTGCAGCCTGATTATGATAATATTAATAGGAAATGCTACAGTAAGTTATTGGGCTATTTAATGGGGCCGTTTTTGTACTGGATTTTTTTTCATAGCATTGGCAAGTTAGCAATTGGTCCACTGACACTGGTGAAGGTTTAAGTTGTTTATGTATTCAAATTTGGATATTATAGTATATTAAATTGGCATCTGTTTAAATGGCTTGATTAAAGCTAATTAAACCAGTGTAAAGTCCGTGTTCTCTTCCTTGTGTTTAGAACATGGACTCTGCTCGTGTCTCACCCCGGCATGTTCTTATACCAATTCATATTTGTGCAGATTGTCCGTTTGTATCAGCGAACACTGAGAAATGTTTTCAGAATGAGCTATAAGGACCAAGCGTGGGTCAAAGTGAGTGAACTTAAAATAAATCAATGCTGCTGGACAGTGTGTACACACAGTCATTGGAAAGCGCTTCTGTGTACTTTCACCAGGACTTGTGCCAATGGCCTGTCCGCATGAGACCACATGCGAGGAGAGCGTGCATGCGTTCATGTTTCGTGACTGGACCCCCGGGCCACTTACAATCGAGTCAGTTAATGCGCGTTAACATCGTAGAGTAATCCAAAAATAGCGTGCGGCAGTGAGTGTGTAGAGTCAGCAGTCATCTATTACCTGATTCATTAGCAGATTCATCGCTAGGGAGGTTATGTTTTCAGCAGGACTGTACACACCTCTACCAAACTTGGCCGAGGGATGGGGCCCGGGAAGAATCCATTAAATGTTGGTGCAGGTGCGGCTTTAAGTGGCACATCCAGGATTTTTGACAAATAATTTTGGTCATCGGGCCACATCCCTCTCTTCTATATTTCTTCTGAGGAGACAAATGCACGTTCGTCCTTGGCCAAGGTCTACTGAGTGCTGTTCTAGCTTTGAAAGCAGTGCCGTGCATCCACAAAGAGCGACCGTGAAATGACAGCGGGGTGAAATATTTCAGTTATATCGACAGCATGTGCTTTAATACTGTTCGTAATGTCAGACTTAGCAGGAGCCGGCGGCGTGTAAGTGCAGCTCATAGAACTGATGCCA
Source organism: Scophthalmus maximus (assembly GCF_022379125.1). Classification (NCBI taxonomy): domain Eukaryota; kingdom Metazoa; phylum Chordata; class Actinopteri; order Pleuronectiformes; family Scophthalmidae; genus Scophthalmus; species Scophthalmus maximus. The sequence continues at coordinate 3,945,104 of NC_061518.1, forward strand.
TATTATTAATTTGATTTGTTACCATCAGTTTACATCGTTGTCTTCCTGTCTCCTGCATGTGCATAAAACTCATCTGGACGTCGTGCTGTCAAGTGAAACGTCTCACTCGGTACCTTTTTTTTGTTTGTTCCCGCTGACGGATTACGATCTGCCGTTGTATTGTGATGAGGAGAGCAAGTGCGTAGATTTGGAGTTGAGGACATGCTGCGGGGCTTACACTGTGGCTGTTCAGCAATTTTCCTCGAGTGAGTTCTCTTTCATCTCAGCAGAAGCGGGACAAATTCATTAGGGGCTATTGTCTGTACAGTGGTTTCTACATGGCCCCTCCTCTTTCACAGCTAATGACGGTGGGAGAAAAGAACAAAGCATTGGACTTTAATGGAGAGCCTCTGTGACCTGATGGTACCACAAGAGGAAATGGGTCACGGGGTCACCAAACTAATTAATGTGTAATATGCCTCATGCAAACTAGGGCGGATGCTGATTATTACTAATCTAAGAGACCGATAACCGACATTTGTCTTCAGTAAAAAAGTGTCAAAGTTCATAATAAAACAAACTCTTGAAACAAAACTTTGTTGAAATGCCTTAAAGCACATGTTTAATTCACAGAACCTTTCAACATGACCCTAACAAAAAAGTGCCGGGTGTTGTCAGCAGCATTATTATGAATTAATCTGCACATGGATTTTAAAATTGACTCATTAAAATCATCATTAATCATTAAAAACGGTGAATATCGGCGCAGATAATCCGTCGACCCCTAAGTCAGTCAGTCAATAACTTGCGTAGTGGTCTCAGTTTAGACAGTGCCATGAAAGGAAAAGATCACCGTGTCACCAAATCTGATAGACTTCATAAATTCACAATAAACCAAAGTAATGGGTTGGAAATCCATCATGCATAACTTTCTAGTCAAAAATATAAAATTGCCATCTTTCTTTTAGGCACATCTGGCCTAATGCCGTTTTAATATTGTGCAACGACCCTGCAATAAATCCTATACCTTCATAAAGGTTCTACTGTTTAATAGGTTATAATGGAAAGAGGATGGAGGGATGGAGCGTTTTATCATTATTAATATTTATTCATGCATAATTTAAGTCGTGCTGATTCAGGCTCTAAAATGATATTATGATCCTCTTTCATATGACTAATACAAATGGGATGAGAGATGTCTGTTTGAATGCAGCGTGTTGTTCACAGTATTGTCTCCAGAGGCAAACAGTAACCCGATGTCGATCTCATTAACTTATCTCTGATGAACACAAGTTAAATGTAAAACCACTGAGTTTCTGTAAATCCTCCTGCTCTCCTCTCAGATTATTCATTCTTGTGACTCAAATTGAACTCTTATTAATAAAAGAAAAACATCTGGGGACATTGTGCAGTACTAGTGAGACATTTACGCCCCAATTTCTTTTTCCCCCATCTATGAAGGAGATTTCCACATTGTCGAGCTTTTTTTATCGCATGCGCTGTGATTGGAATCGGCCAGTAAAACTGGACCCAGTGGACTTGTCACAGCGTCCCTGCAGATCTGTCTGCCAAAGGAGTCCTGCTGCAACAATGCTCGCCCTCGGGTTTGCACTGTTGTCCGTCGCGTGGAGATCTGGTGACTGCGCCTGTCATCGTAATGCAGCCGCTGTCATTTAGCTGAAATCATATTGATAGGATGATGACAGCGTATGTGACGCACACTGTGTCACCCTGCTGAGAGTGTCTGACAAGCGGTAACAGTGGCCATCGAACAATGAACCTGATCAACTGAAGTGGTGTTGATGGGCATGTCATAAAAACACTCAATGCTCCGTTTATGAACGACCTTACCGACCTGCTCATTCAACTCGGTTAGTATTTGTCATTTAATGTAGGTTGTGCAATCGCTTGCTCATTGTACTGTAGCATCATCCCGATGACCCTGCTTGTCAGGAGTTGAACCCTGCGTCGCTTCAAGGTTGAAGGAATCGTGCATTCAGAGATGCCCTGCTGTTCACCAGTGTGTACCTGCGGCTTTTGTGTCCAGCTTGAATTCTTCCCCGATGTCTGTCATCAGCAAGTTGTTTTCTTGCAAACAAGAGTTTCTCCCTGACAGTATTTGTTGGTTTTTATGATTGTTCTGTTCCGTTTAAAGAATATAAAAGGACAACAAAATCACAGTCACTTACATCATGTGTCTCACTGTAGCTCAGCAGCAGTTGAAACTCTCGACAGTCATGGGTTTGCTGCCTGTTGGTATTAAGAATTGGACATTTTATGGGTGTGCGTATCTGTAAGGATTCAGATCTGCCTCTTTACATTTGGTGAATGCAGGAAGGTTTTCCGTGCTCACAATAACTGGAGACTTTATCCTGGAAGATGAACCTGATATGCAGGTTTTGAGGTGCTGCAACAGCAGAAACGCATCACAGGAACACCGTTGGAACCACCAGTATACTTGGCTTAGCAAGTAGCAATAGCATATTCATAGTTTCATCTTCTGGAATAAATGTTTATCTAAAAATGTCATTATTTTATAATATTTTCAAGGGACAAAGTGTAAGAAACAATCTGATCCAAACAATCTTAAGATATCCATCCATCCATCCATCCATCGTCTACCGCTTAATCCACTTAAGGGTCACGGGGGGGGGGGCTGCAGCCAATACCAGCGAACATTGGGCGAGAGGCGGGGTTCACCCTGAACAGGTCGCCAGCCTATCACAGGGCCACATACAGAGACGGACAACCATTCACTCTCACACTCACACCTACGGTCAATTTATAGTCTCCAATGAACCTAACCTCATTCTGCATGTCTTTGGACTGTGGGAGGAAGCCGGAGAACCCGGAGAGAACCCACGCATACACGGGGAGAACATGCAAACTCCACACAGAAAGGCCCTGGTTGGTTTGAACCGGGACTCGAACCCAGAACCTCGCTTTGAGGTGACAGAGCTAACCACTACGCCACCGTGCAGCAACAATCTTAAGATAATCAGGGGTATATAGGGTTGGTAGTCTGTGTTACCGGAGTTGGAGTAGAGGAATGAGTGGTCACGCACTTTGTTCATCAAATATTAAAACCTCTGAATTGTAAAATACTCGTTTTCATTATGCGAATAAAAAGTGTGTCTCACATGGCGGAGGATTTTTAGGTTGAAACAAAAGAAAGAGTTCCAATTTGGCTGAAGAGGCAATCTGCAAACGTTGTCTGAAGGTGGCAGCATTGGGAGGTAACACTCCTAATCTGCGAACACACCATCAAGTGCACAGTAGGGAAATAGAAACATCAAATATCAAAGTAAGCGTCCTACAAATACTGAGCCGACACGTCTTTTCCCCTTTAAATGTCTGGTGTTTAATCAGTAACACTGGTGTTCACATGAGTTTATTGAGTATTGCCTAATCTTCAATTGAGTTTTTGATAATTTGAAGTACTTTATGGTCCAGATATCATAACATCATCTTCGTACTGTATATTTGCACTGCGTTGAAAAAACAAACCTCTGTGCTCCGCGGTCGGCCGAGCTTCGTCTTGACAGAGCACTCACTCACTGCAGAAGACGGTTTTGAATTTCTTCTTTTTAATTTATAATTCATCGTCCTGTACCCAGCTCCTGAAATGTAAAAACTGTTTTTGATCAATCTCTATACTTTATTGCCATATGTTCAATTACAACATTTCTTTTCATAACTTGCACACAATTCTATTTTACTCGGCCTTTTAAATGCTCAATTTGAGAATTAAGTTCACAGTTCACACAACTTTGGAGGATATGTATTACAAAGTTTTCAAGTACAGTATGTTTACTATTTTTTTTCCCCAAGAAGTGTTATAAGGAAACAGCAGAGAATTTCATCAAAGCCTCTAGGGTTATGTTGTCAGCAGACTTCAGTTTTTTTTCAGTTGCAGTTGCGGTTGTCGGTGTTTTTGGTTCATCAATCCCAGATTTTACCAACAATACTGATGAGTAAAAACATTGTGTTTACAGGAAAGTAGGAACATCCACGTAGGAACGATAGCTCAAAGTATCAAACCACGTCCCTGGTTATAAAAATGAAAGAATCAATAAACTGCAAGTGCAGCGCAGACTGAAAGATAAATGTGATTGGGAAAACATTCCGAGTGCACATGGACAGCTTGAGGAATAACTCTGAAAGTGGAAAGCTGACTATCTTCATCGGTAGATATATCTTATTATTATATCTGCAGACCAACAGTCAAGTTTGCCGATCATGCACATGTTTGGAGGGAGGTACAATTTCATCCTGTACCCGAGGTGCCGACAGAAACACTCCGGGGTATTGTTAGCACCTACAGTTCGGTGAAATATGACCCTGATCTCTTAGTCGGAAAAGTCTGCCTGTCATTTATTTCCATAGTGCACCGTCTCGTTGAAGTTGAAGTGGTCGTAGCGCTGAATCAAACCACATTGTCTGCAAGTAAGAATTTAGAAACATGAGTGCACATTTATCATATTGAGAACTTTGCCTCTCGGTGGTATTCTTGCTGGCAGTCGCAGAGTTCCAAAGCAGCCAGGCACCATCTAGAAACCTGGAGGTCGGGGGACAGACGGCTTAAATCGATGAATTTGGTTAATTACCCTCCTGCCTCGTGCCAAACCCCTCAATAAAATACCCGGGGACTTGTCGTCAGAGGTTGCAAATTAATATTCGATGCAGCCTTGCCTTATTTAAAAGCAAGATTTTTATTTATTTTCAACTAAGGCTGTTAACGAGGCCGTTTCATTTAGAAAAGGATCGATGTTGGGGCGGATTGACAAATGTTCTCACTGGGGAAAAAAAAAGGTGATTCCATGTTCAATACCATCTGTTCTTGACACCCATCGAGAGAGTAAGTTCTTGATGTCGTGATCTCCTAGCTTCATACAATTCTTGATCCACTATCTGGTTATGTAAACTGACTATAAGAAGTGGCACATTTCCTCTGCATTTATGACCTTTTTTCACTTCCTGCTTTGTGTGTGTCTGAATGTGGAGGAGAAATGTTTGAAAAACGGAGCACTTAACCTGAGCCGTGAACACTGACCGGCAGCCTGACGGAGTGTTTTAATGGAAAAATAAATAAATAAAAAATCAGATAGTGCAACCTGTGCTCATGTGAAATTATGTATGTAATGGACGACTCCACTTTCCAAGCATCAGTGACATGCGACCTGTTATGTTTCACTCAAGAGGCAAAGTGATCAGCGCTGAACGTTAAAGTGCCGTCAGATGCAATTCCTCTAATGACCACAAGGTGGGCGTTTTAGAAATGCAGATTGCCTTGAAGAAAAGAGGGAAAACCCGCAATGTCGTATATACGTGAACTTGCTCTGCTCCAATATTTTAAAACCATTTGAACATTACAGGGCTTCAAATTAAAATTTGATATTTGATGTTTTTTCCTCATAGCGCTGAAAATCCAATGTATTCTGATAAAATTCATCAGTGCCATACAACCATGTGTCTTAGTTGGGAACATTGTAGTGCAACCTGATAGTAAATTGTCAGTATTACCATGTTTGTTAACGTGGGCCTTCAACATTTTATTTGTAGGGAACTTTTTTGATTGATTGATGTATTCTAAAATTTTTTTTATCATTTAGCCATTTTAAACCAGGAACCTCATTAAATCCCATATACAGTCAACCCTTTCTCCCAGTAAATACTTGTATGTATGTAGAACTAATTTCTATTAACAGATTCTATTTTAACTTATGTATGAAGTTGCAAATATGTGGAAAAGTGAAATAACAATTTTACCTGTTTATGGTTGTGTTAAGTCACAAGTCACACAAACGTCTGGTTTACAGAAGTGGCTCCAGTTTTATTCTCATAGGCGGAATAAATTTACCTCGGTTTAAAAGCAGACTCGAGCTACAGCAATTAGCTCGATGAAATATTTACATACTTATAAGTATAATACTTAATATTGAGAAATTACAATCAGATCACGTCAGGATATTTTCTGTTGGTGGTCAACAGCCGAAGCAGAAGTGATTTTCCTCAAGACCTGAGCTTCCTAGTGAGGCTAATCTTGAGTCACTGGTATCGATCAACAACTCGACCACACCCCTGCACCACTATTACAGTCATTAGACGAAAATTTGCCAACTACCACTATGGTGTTTTTTCGGTTTTTAATCTTCTTGCTACTGAACGAAAGGCGAGCGCTGCATTCCTGTAGTTGTCTCAAACCCCACCATTGTCTTCCATCCAGCGTTCCTCTTGGGAATCCTCCAACCCACCATCCTAAATGCTGCGCTGTTAGTCTGGAAACTTCTGCGAGATTGTCTCCTCAGTGGCCGAGGTGCTGCGTCATGGCAACAAAGACCAGAAACTGTTTCCTTTGCATAGCAGCATCTTGCAGTGATATGCGAGTGTGAGCAAGGAGGCCACACTTGAAGGATCTGCACTCATGTATGAAAATGATAATTTGAAGTGCATTAGTGCTCACTTGTATGTTCACGTTTTATCGTCTCTCATATCATTCTCAATTATGAGGCCTGCTTGTGGGCAAGTTAGTCCCATTTTTAAAAAAAATACTTTGCTCCATCTTGGACCCCGCTCTGCTGCTCTGAAATTAGCCACTCGCATTATAAATTGTGCTACATATTACCATGTGCCGAGGGGGAAGTGAAGGACGGGACGGCGGAAAACAGCGGAGGTGAGCGGAACGAGCAAACCGACAAACCCAATAACGCTTTCTTTATTCCTTTTGGCGAATCTATATTTGTACAATCCAATAATCTTGGTATCCATGTGTGAAGGTGCTGGCCGACTGGCTCGGTTTAACAGGCAGGCGTATTGGGTGTGGGTCAGATGCCTGCAGGCTGCTGCTAATGATTAATGAATATTCCATCGATGTCATTCTGGGAGTGTGGTCGCACAGACAGAAGCTGTCAGTCTCATCCAGAGCACGGCTCTCTGCAGAGGCCCGCTGGAAATATTCTCCATGCAGGAAGAAAAAAAGCATGCCAAATTGTTGTTGAGTTGAAGAGCAACACTCGTCACTGATTACTGTGATAAAAATAAATTGAAGCCTTGTGCCTCTCGCAAGCTTTTAAAAAATGTCTTAGCAGCAGTTGCTCTGATTATATGATTGCTGGTTAGAAATTTTAAATTCAATTTATTGTTATTTTTCAATTAATTGAGTCTGCTCTTGACCAGCAGCGCTCCTGTTGAGTGGTTTTATGGAAGATGCTCTATAACAACGACGTTGTCCAAGCTGTGTGCTATGAAATGAGTCCTATGAAATGCTATACACTTCCTGTCCTCTCGGTTGGCTTGGCTGCAAAAGGCGAGATGGATGATGTTCTTGTTTTATGGCCTATTGCTGCACAAAGCTTGAGCATTGTTTTAACACTAGTTGATGGATTATTGCTTGTCGTCATAAAACAACTAAACAAAACAATACCACACTGGGGGTATTTCAACTTTGAGCCTTAGTTAGCTGCCCTAAATTAGAGCTGCAACAGTTAATCGATTAATGATCAACGACTAAATGAAACGACTATTTTGATAATCGATTAATCGGTTCAAATAGTTTTTGTGTTGAAGAAAGTCAATTCTCTGATTTCAGCGTCTTAAATGTGAATATTTTCTGGTTTCTTTGCTCCTCTGTGACAGTAAACTAAATATCTTTGGTGTGTGAACAAAACAAAACATCATCTTGGTGGTTTGGGGAAACCATTTCATGACATTTTCTGGAAAACAACCGTCCGATTAATTGATGGTGAAAATAATGTTCAATTGCAGCCCTACTCTAAATACATAGTATCTGAGTTCAGAAAAGTACAGTTGCATGATGAATGAAATTTTGAGTTTTTAACTCAATTCACACGTAAAACCCTTTGGATTTCCCTTGGAAAGTGGCGTTGGTAGCACCGCAATGAAACAAAAAGGAATCTGTGCCAGATCTTGCTGGAGCATGTTGCGATGTTGATACGGAGACAAATCTTAATAATTTTCTTTGTTTTTTGTTTCTGAAAAATTCCGTTATACTGTCAGAATATTTGGAAGATGTGTGAACTGGGAAAAATGGGTCCAGGTTTTATTTTGGTGAATAATCTGGCCTAACGATGGCGGGTTGTGCCAGTCATCCACGCAAGAATTAACTGGTATTGTACATTAATAATACAAAAGCAATTTGTTCAACTGACTAGTAATGCAGTTGCCTACTAGCGAGGGAAGCAACGTTCAATCGTTTGGCTGACTAATCGTGCACATCCCCGAGTTCCTTAAACGATCCCTTTGGCAACTTGAGCCATGGGAGCAAAATCCACAGTCCACGCTCGGTGCAAATATGTATTCCGAGCGTTGTTTGACGTTAATACGAGGCTTCAGCAGTCCCGAGTTATCCACACAAGGTGGGAATCTTTCAGATATCATCTTGTGGAACAAGATTCTCCAGTGTTAAGCTCCACAGCACTGTAGCTCAGCAGTGTCTGGACAACAAAGGGAATGTCACACTGAAACAAAGGTAATAATTTTGGACTGCTGATGCAATGAGCTTCAGCTAAATGAGGATTGTGGATTTGCAACTCTCGCATTGGAAGCCCTGAACAAGGGGGGGCGAGCTGTAGAGAAGGCAGGTCCCATTACTGTCACCGTTTAATGAAGAAAAAGAGAATGACAGTGTAAACACAGTGTTGAATAGATCACAACACACTATCGGTTCTGTCTCATTGAGCAACCTCGGAGTTGTTTGGATATCTGGAAAAAAAACGCTGTAAAATATCAGTGCACTACAGAAATGTCACAGTTCATAAGGCTGCCGTTGTACTGTGGTTGAATGCTAATTAGTTGATCTGCTTCTCTGTTGTCCTTGATTAGCATTTAATACTCATTGTTCATGGTAAAGTAAAAAAAATAAAAAGCCCATCAGTAATTAGCTTTCAAAACCATAATTTATCAGACCCCCCCCCCCGCCCGACTTACATTTCGCCTCTTATAATTTTCTGCTTGATTTATCTTGCATGTTTTCCTAACTAGCATTTTAGTTTTTGCAATTTGGCTTTGCTTGAATTAAAACGCAGCTAAATATAGATTTTTTTTAACATTGGGAGTATTATCCAGCAGTCGTCTATAACCTTGGCGGTGTTGGTGTCTCGCTCTGACCAGTGAAACAATATTATCTCTCCTTTCACACTTGAAATTTTAGTTTTTTTTTAACACACTTTATGAAGTGAGAAGAGAAATGCAACGTGTATTTTCAATGAACTCCGATAAGCCAGGAAAGCAGTGGTCTCAAAAATTAATACTGTGAAATTAGAAACCTTTTTATTTTCATGTAGGAATAAACTTGAACTGTATTAGCCATGTTTTGTTTGTCATTGAATAGATGCCCAGCTCATCAACAAACCTTTTTATCCTGTGCTGATATAGTTGTGAAAGGAAAAAAAACCAGAGACACCCTTCCCACTGTCATAACAGATTAGTCCATACGCATCATTACCTCAAACACCCACACACTCATTTCTCATTCCCTGGTTTATACAATGAATTCTTACAATATACAATGAATTCTTAGCTTTTAAGCAAATATGAAGCTGCGGTGAAACTTTTAAAATGTTTGTTCTGGAACATGAATAATCTGACCTGGTTAAAGCAATTGTCTTTTGTTTATTTCACTATCAAAGGAGTGTTTTCACCTCAGAGTTTAAAGAAACACATTTGGCAGGAGCTGTAATACTGTATTCATGAGTTGATGGCGAAGTCCCAAATTATATTATCAGTACTCCATATAATACTGTTCGTTGCTGAGAATAAGTAAAAACAATAATTTGAGTGCAGAAGAAGAAATAAAATGATATTTTTATATTTAATATTTAGTATGAAGATGGATTATGAAGGACTTCATGTTCGGCTAAAGTCAGTGCTCTAAGGCAAGGATATATTCCAGCATATTTTTGTACATGGTATGAATGTCTCAATACTTTTTTAAACAATATTGTATTTCAGTTTCATTGCACAACTTTCTTTTACAAGTTAGTTTAAAAGTAAAAGCTATAATAAAACTAATATTTGGCAAAAGTTTGTCTCCTGTCTTCCCAGCGAAAAAAAATCGGGTGTGTTGATGACTGTAAACCAAATCATGTCCTGCCTCCTTTTTTCCCAAGACATACTTTAAATTTAATTGAGGCACACTTGTCGGATGATCTTGCACTATAATTAATTTATTGCCCTAATACCACAGACACACCCGTGTAACTCCTAGTCCAGATTTTACAATAAAAAAAGTAGAGCCGAAGATTCCCGATACCCAACATCATAATTGAGGCTTGATATTTATGGTTTAACCATAAACTTTATCATAAAAAACAAATAAAAATGACAGATACATCCAAATGGATAGAACTTGAATATGAGCGTTTATTTTACCTAGTGGGCAGCAGTGGGCTCAATGATTAATCCTGTGAAATTAAAACTTTTTTATTTCCATATAGAAATAAACTTAAACTGTATTAGCCATGTTTTGTTTGTGTCAGTGAATAGATGCTCAGTTCATCAACAAACCGTTATCCTCTGCTGTAATAGGTGTGAAAGGAAAGTAATCGGAGACCGATACATCGGCCTATGTATGTATAATTATGTTATCATACATAGTATTTATGATTATATGTTGTCGTTATCAAACCTTTATGACAATGAAATGTAATTGAGGTTTGATATTTTAGTTTAATCATAAAATCAAATAAAAATGACAAATACAACCAAATAGATAGAACTTGAATGTGAACGTTTATTTAACCTAAAATGTTAAAGCATAAATGCGCATTTAAAGGCTCATATTAGTTGGCCAATAATATCGGTCGGCCTCTAAACATAAACCCACCGACATATCGGTATAAAGGCTGACATAGGCCTTTCACAGAAATATCAGTCAGGCTCTAAACAAAAAGGGTCAGGAGTGTTGAACATGTTGCTGTAAGCAGGTAGCTCCTGCACGGTGAGGTGAAACTGTCAACTGTCAAACACGCGTGCCCTGATTTACACAACTGTATCTACACATCCATCTACTTTGTCGGGCAAAATGCAACGCAGCCCTTGTTGTGAATATCGTGACGCGCCACGAATTCCACTCGGCCCTTTTTAGGAAGTGTAACGGGAGGGGAAAAAAAATGTCCGAGGTCATTGTGTCCTCTTGGACAGAAAGATCCGAGATGCCACCTGTCTCTCGTAGGTATAATCGATATTCTCCTCTTGTACAGTGATGATTTACAAAAGGCTCTCCACGAAGGCCTTTGTGTCACGTGGAACTTCCAATTACCTTCCATCCTTCTTCTTCTTCTGACCTACTTCTGTCACAAGCCTCCATCACGAGACAGTTATAGATAGTATAATGACGGTAATGTTAAACGTTGACATACTGTGCGTATTCATGAATACGTATGAGACGAGACATTTCAGTTATGCAAATATTAGTGCTATGAAAAAAGGTCGTCAAACATGATTAATGCCAGTAAGGCAGCCGCGCTGTTTGCTTCCCGTGGGGCCGACCTATGACATGTGGTGACGATGTATTACATTCAGGCATCAGTCATAATAAGCGATTCATTGCGATACATTTTTAATTTTTTTGTAAATCATTTGTTTGGGTAAAACAGAAAATAACACCAGAATTAGAACAATTCTGAACTGACGCAGGTGGTTATTAACTGCTAACTACTACGCGGTGTTTGGAAGAAGCAGCTCGCGGAGCCGTGCCGTTGTTATGGCGGCACTAATTTATGCCGCGACTGAAATTACTTGTCCATATGCAAACATCTCTTTTAGACATGACGGGGGAGATTACCTACAGTGGTTACAGGTAAGAGAGTAGGACGACGATGCTGAACGTGGCAATTATCTCGCTCCTGTGAAACCATGGAATGATCTGCGAGGAGGAGCAGGAGTGAGTTCAGTGGACCCTTAAGTGGATTAAGCGGTAGACGATGGATGGATGGATGGATTCTATCTGGATTAAAAAGACAAATTTATGTTATGATCTAATAGGTAAAACATTTTTATCGGATTAACAAAATAATTCCTGGTAGTATTTTTTTTTTATGGTTCCATATTACCTTTAATGTGTAGCTTTTTAAAATAAAGGTTGCGCTCATAATAATCCCAAACTTTAGCTCCTGTATTACCTGTCAAAGAAAAAAAAATGCTGCCTGCTTCATTATTTACTCGTGAAAGGCCTTTAGTTTCCTCCCCCCAGGTTATTCATTGGCTGTGTTATTAATCTAAAATCTCCTCTCCTCCAAGCTACGGTGTAAATATTCCACATTCTTCTTTTACGGAAGGTCTTTGTGAGCGGAGTACAACTCTTGGAAATGTGGTTTCCTGGTGGTAAAACTGCACATCACGTTGTTCCTTAAAACGAGGGTATTATACCTCAGCAAATTTGGAATATTAAATCAAACGCCCCTCTCATTTTAAACGATGATTCGTCGTTTGACCTCAACACGACATGGGTTAGTTCCAGTTTGTGCGCAGCTGTGTTTCCAATTAGTTTCTTATTGTTGATAAGGAATATGCTCCTCGTTCGTCCGCACCAGCCTCTTGTTGTCCGCTCCTCCTGCAGGTTTTTTTTATTGCGGAATCGATTTTTAAAGTTCAAGTGATTACTCGGCTCAGCAAAGGCATTGCTGCTCCCCGCCCGTCTCTTTATGAGCCGGAGTGCAGCGGTAATTCTACAAAGTGCGGCCTGAAAGTTTCTCTTGCTTGAAATTGAGATATAAACAACATTTTTATCCTTCTGAACACAGTTTGCACGTCAGTCGCTGGAGCGTCGCCGCCGTAGCTCTCATGTTTCCAGTGCAGCTGCGATGTTGGTATGATGGCGTTTTGGTGTCAGCTCATCAGAAAAAGGAAAATAGGTTGCATTATAAACATACTATTTTTAAACCAGTGCTTAACTTGTCATGCAGGAAAAAGTTTCATGACGGGAAGGAGTGAAAAGTGAAGGGCAACAAAACTGTTACATTAGGATGTTTTTTTTTTCCCCCCGTCTTGAAACTTTCCTCGTTACTTCGGCCGAGGATGTTTTCACCGCCGTTTGTTTGACTTTGAGCAGCATAGCAAAAAAAAAAAGTACTGAACTGATTCCAAAGAAACTTTGCGGAGGAGTGGGGCACGACCCACGGAGGATCTAATGGAGTGGATCCGGATGAGCGAGCAGATCCAGTGGCCAAGACCTCATTTCAGCAACGTGGCTTTGTTAACTTCAGGGTTAGTCCAGTTCAGTACAGTGTGAGCTTTTGTAGACGGTGTTATGCTGTAGTAAGTATCACTTCGCAACAGTTTTCACATGTGACCAGGTCTGGACATTGCCTGGAGTTGTCAATGCACAACGGGAGATTGCCCCACGTCGCACCCCTGTTCTCACCTACGGGAGTTGTGTGTAAGTATGGGGTGTGTCCTGCGTAGAGCATGCAGGAGAAAGGATAGTAGTGTCATCAACCCCCCTCCCTCGCTCCCACCATGACCAGCCCCATTCACACATGGGCTCCGTCAGACACCAACGCAGACGTGATAGCAGGGAGCTGGCCGAGTGTAACGTCTGTTTAATTTCTGCTCCAGCTGATTGCAGCTGCCCGTGTTCTCACGCGCAGCTTCCTCCGAGTGTCGGCCCGAGGAGTCCTGGGTCGCGGTTGCCTGTGTGAAAGCGGATGATGCCGCCGCGTCTCGTTTCATGAAGCCCTCGGCGGACGGCACAGACCTATGACTAAATCCTTACAGAAGAGTCTCACCATTGTGGCAGTATTTTCAACGTGTGTTATTCGATAATGAAACGAGACGCGTTCTCCTGTGGCCCCTGTACTCCGACAGGGGCCACTGTGAAGACCTCATCCTACTCTGACATCGCATAAACTCTACGTGTGTCACATGAGGTCATGTGTATCTGGTGTCATAAAAAAACGGCAACAAATATTTACAGACCTGTCCAAAGAGCAAGCAAGTTATTTCTTTGATGTCCTTCGGTTTGCTGACTTTTACTGCTTTAAATCATGAGCCGGCGTTTGTTCCTCCGGGCTTCCATCCCCAGTGTCGAGCTGACATTTAACTGATATTGTTTGTTTTGACCGTTGTGTTGTCATTGCAACGAGGCATTTGGCAGCAGTCATGACTGCTAACACGCACAACGTGCTTAGTTTTATCAGAAGTGCTTTGTGTCGACACGAGCTCCCAGATTATACTCGGTAAAAAAAACGTCTCCTCGCGGCCAAAAGTCGCACATGAGCCTCATCTGCACATTACCGCCGGGTACTAATACACGTTGCGATTTCATGGCCAATTTGGTCAATGCGAACATTAAAAAGGTATTTTAGAGGTTTTCTAAAAGGGATATTATTCACCGTGTGCCTGATAAGTAAAGCAATAAGATCTGTGAACATTGCTCGCAGCACAGATGAAGAATGTGTCCTCACGTTCACTTTCATAGTAGATTAGCATAAAATAAGCACCCCTTGGTATAAAATGTTATTTATTTTAATAGAATTTCCATCCGCCCATCCCGTTTTTAAACAAGTATTGTAAGAGTTAATGAACACATTATCTTCAGAGCAGACTTTGACTGTGAAATTAAGTAGACAGAATAAAATCCTTATGAGGCATAGAACACAATTTTACACATAAATATTGGGCATTGCTCAGCAGAAAGCCGGGAAATGGGTTACTTAAGGCAACGAATGAACACTGTCACAATTTTTGAGATGCACTATGGTGACAATATAACCCCAGGACTCCGCCCACGCTCATCGAGCTGCCAAATGTGTAAATAAATGAACTTTTGTTACATTTGATTAATTGTTTTCATGATTATCTTCAAATGTTCCCTTTTATACACTCTTAAAAGCAGTTTTTTTTGGTTTATATACATCAAAAAATGTGTTCACTGAATATTTAATCTGCTCTTTAGATTGTAAAATGTTCATAACCCACAGCCATTAAAAGCATTTCTATTGTGCCATCGCGTAATGTACAAGGAAAGAATAAAGTACAGAAAAACTATGTATAGCTGAACAAGTCAATACATTTAATGACAAACCTTCCTTTGTTGGCAGAAGGGAGCACATACTGCACGACTGGATTATTTATTTTATTCAGTGTGTTAACATGCACACTTCTATTTTGACTCTCTCCAGAGAAAGGAAATAGTCCAGTTACTATAACTGATAATGACAGTAAAATTTAAGTTATTTGTCTGACAATTATGGCGATACAGGCAGTTTGAAATGGTGTGTTGCAGACCCCAGTACAAAAATGGGCGGAGAAAACAACAAAGCTAATGATGTTGGGGGGAAAAGTAAAAGGCCAATGCCCACTGATGCACAACGCGTGATGAGGTACAATTACCCCTCTAATGATTATTAATACTGAAACTTCAATTTCAGAGAATTGAGATCCAATAGTTCTCCTAAACATTGCATTTTCTGGAAATAGAACAACTCTCAAAACAATACAACTTTTCTCTTTTCCTAATTCTGAAAATGATTAGCATAATCTTGTAACACATTTTTATCCATCAAAATATAGATTTATCTTCGTATGTGACATTTTAATTTCTCTGAAAATATGACTTTCTATTTGTTTTAAATTACCCTAATAGTTATGTCATACTTGTGATAGGACAGAAGAAAAACGCTTCAGGGTAACAGAGTTTGGGTTCTCATGGTGGGATATTTGTGCTTTGTACATCCATCAAAACAAAAGACGGCAAAATTCAACACAACAATAACAAGATCTTTCTCTTATTTTGTGCTGATAGAGATAATACCTGCAGGATATTCTCTACATTTCTCCATACAGTAACCCACCTATCGTGTAAACTCAATTCCATATGCTTCATTCAAAGTATTAGCTTAATTTGGTTACACGTAGTAATGGGGTTGTTGGGTGCATGTTAACATACCGATTGGAATATTGCAAATACAAATATACAGAAATTGTAATATTGGAAATTGTACATGTTTCTTTTGAAGATATAGTCCCTGAAGTAAAAAAAAAAAAAATCTATGGTATATTGTCAAGATGCATTTGCTGCTGTGCAATTTCTATCGCTCATGAACTGAGTACATGTTTGAAGCGAGGAGAGTTTGCATCCTGACTGCAGTTCGTAATCTTACATGACCTCCATTTGGGCTTCACATGATTTTCATGTTGAATTGTATGGGTGCCTCAGCTGGACTGGCCTCCTCTGTTTCCTCTTTCCGTGGCACATATTCGACCTCTATACTTGACTTGGTGCTGTCTTTGCCTCTACTCCAGAGGAATAATATTACAAGGCAGAAGAGGACAACTCCGAGGAAAGAGATAAATCCCATGGTGGTTGCAATGATAAGTGTCTTCACATCAAATGGAAATGAAACCGTGGAGCGGGTCACGTTAGCACCTTCGTCGCTGGGCTGGTTGGAAATGAAGGCAAATGTCTTATTTGGCTGGTGGGGCCAATTGGGGGAGTAGCTATGCACAAAAAGGTGAGCAGCTTTGGTGTCATTGCCTGCTGCATTGCTTGCAATGCACAAGTAGGTGCCATTGTCCTGGATTTGGGCGTAACGCACCTCCAGCGTGCCCTCGTTGGACACAGAAAGTCTGGACCCCACTGTTTTCATAGTGATGTATTCCTTCTTAGGGGAGAGCCACATGATCACAGGGACCGGATCACCCTCAGCTTGGCAAGTGAAATAAACGGTAGTTCCTTCATCCACATGGCTTTCTTGAACTTTATAATCCACGACCTTTGATTTCTGGCAGATGAAATGGTCAGAAGGGAGGATGTCTGGGAAGTCCTTGAACTCTTTTCCTCGCACCACCTCAGGTGAAGCACACGTGGGCTGTTGTCGGTTAAAGTTGAGCCTCCACCGCCGGCGGAAGACCCAGAGCAAGCGACAGTCACATGCCAGGGGGTTGTCATATAAAGCCAGGGTCTCCAGGTTTCCCACCGAGTGAAAGACAGACTCCTCCAGGGTGCTCAAGTTATTGCTGGATACGTTGAGTACACGGAGGTGGTTGAGTCCTCGGAAAGAGTAAGGCTCAATGGCTACTAATCTTCCACCGGCCAGATGAAAAGCCTGAAGCTTTTGCAGATTGAACAGTTGGTTGCCTTCCACAGTTTGAATGGGATTGAAAGACAGATTCAGAAACCGGAGATATCTGAGGTGACTGATGGCTTGGTATGGGATGGCGCTAAGATTACAATTTGTGATTGAGAGTGACGTGAGATTGAGCCCAAACAAGCACTTTGGGGTCATGGAATCCAGGGTGGGCATATGAGAAATCTCCAGCACTCTGAGCCGATACAGCCTTTTAAAGGAGTAATCCCTTATGACAGTGACGTTCAGATAACGTAATCGAAGTGACAACAGGTTATGCAGATGGCTTAGAGCATCAGTCGGCACCGAGGCCAGATTGCATCCCTCAATGTTGAGGCTTTCGAGGTTGCTGAGGCCATGAAATGATCGGGGTGATATGAATACCAGGTCATTGTCACCAACCTCCAGAGCCCTCAGGTTGTACAGTTCCTGGAACATATAGTCAAGCAGAATGACAATTTTGTTCTCACTGATATCCAGCTGGGTGAGGTTGGTCAGGCCCGTGAACACCCCCAGCTGAATGAGCTTCAGCTGGTTGTTGCGCAAACCCAGAGTTCGAAGGTTCATGAGGTTGCTGAAACCCCCGGGCTCAATGGATGAAATTGTATTTTCGTTTAGTTGCAGCTCTTCCAGCTGAGGGTAATTAATGAACTCTTCGGTCCCCAGAGTTTTCAGACGGTTCTTGCTGAGGTCTAGCAGCCTTGTTTCAGTGGGGATACCCTCAGGAAGCGTCGTCAGTCTCCGTCGATGGCACACGACCGAACGCTCCTGACCGTTGCAGTCGCAGCGGGAGGGGCAGCCGGTGGTGGAGCCAGAAAGGACGGTGCCCAGCATCAGGATCAGGATGGGCTGCCAGCATGCCACCAAGTAGCTCTGCCCTCCTGCCTCCCCAGACACCATCCTACTGCTTACCTGTGGAGACATGGAAAAAGAGGGGTTGACTGAGTAAAATGGTGGCACAGAAATGACCACGACGATTGAAAAAAATCATGTCATACAACAGACCGAAACACGATTACATTAAGCCTTTTATCACATTTAGATTCATAATGAATGCATTAATAACTATGATAACGCACAAAATTAAACCAATGTCCTGAAAGGCGTCTGTAAGGTTTAATTTGTAGACAGATATGAGTAAATAAGGCTGACCTAATTTTTACAATAAGATTAAACTGTATATCCACTTTTTTGGAAAATAACTTATCTTGAAAGGCTTTCTGCATGTAATAGAATTTTTTTCTCAACATAAGCTACAGTATGAGCTTAATGCATATCATAAAACCTTAACTTAATTGTATTTGTATCGCACCAAATCACGACATTGAGGTCGAGACTTTCTAATAATGGAGAGAAACCCAACAGTTTCCACAATGAGTAACCACTTGGTGACAGTGGACAAAATTTTCACGGTCAGTGGAAACACATTTTTCCTTGAATCTTTTCACCTTAACAAAGAGATACACCACCTTTTTCCCTTTTGTTACGTACAATTGAATCATGGTGACTTTCCTCACAGTAATGAAATCAGCCAAACAATAAAAGGGCTTGGTCCAACACGATATAACCTCCCTGCTGTGCTTCTGTCTTCTGAGTGGATTTAAAACAAGTACTGCCTGCATCACTGACACATTGTCTCCGCTCATACAAACCATATTTATTTGACAGCCTTAAAAAAGAAATGCCATTGTAGATCTTTAAACGTCTCACTGAAACATTTGCAATCGTAACACATCCCGTCCCATGCTGAGCTGGTGACCTCGCAGTGATATACTGTAAAACAGAGATTGCTGCCAAGCGGTGATAAATGGAGACGGGGAGAACTTTAAACCCCAGTTTGATTTTGACTCAGGGGCATTGTAACTTGCTAAAACCTTCAAGCGCGACTTCTCACATCAATCATACGATTTTTAAATCCCAGCTTCATCTGTTGGACACAGTCTTAGTGGAGCCTCGTGGAAAGTTTGAGAAATGATGCAGTGATTGGATCTTATTGAAGAAACTGGCTTCACCTCTGCTTTGTTTTCATAATGTTAACTTGACTAGGCTTAGTGGATAATCTTACTTCTCTGGACAGAAATTCATGCCTAGAATGTATAAAAAAGAAAAAAAAGAAAATATAAAGGCAAACATTTATAGTGTACCGTACAATGGGACATTAAATTCCACATATCTTGGAATAATTCAGCAATAAGTAGTGATGTAAAGAAATTCTAAAAGGGTAAATTACATCATGAGAGGATAATAGGCCGCTGAATAGCTCATTCATGTTTTATTTTTTCTTGGAGCGCTTTTAAATGATTTTTGCTTTCAATCATACTGTTTGTATGAGATTGAAATTGATAGTGAAGATTATTGGTAAGTATATGCTTCTATTGCACCAACACAAATTAGAGATACATCACTCTCGCTGAATAAAATCCATTGCACTGCGACAGCTTGAACTGTCGTCTCAGTAGTTCCATCTTCACTTCCGCCAGAGCTCTTAATTTCTGTTGGCTGCCGATGTCACACATGCGGGGTGTCAGGCCAGTGTATTGTCAAAGGCAAACTGCATTTAAGTGCTTATAAATACAACAAATATCATACATGATGTACAGCACGCACGAGATCCATTGTGACGGCTGCTAAACCTCGGTGTGAAACGAGATATTGCGAAGATACTCGGTGCTGAAAACGGGTGACGTGTTTATCCGTTTGACACATAATATGGCTTTTATATCGTCGCGTCAGGAATATGAATGAAGGTGAGGGTTTTTTCTACCGGAGCACATGCATGATTTATGATTTACAGTGTAGTAAGAGCAGGTCTACTATCTGTGTAATCTGGCCTCGCCGCCCAGATGTACTCATCGTATCACCACTTTGTTTCGACCTTGAACTGAAATCTGGGTTAAAAAAAGGAGTTGCCAAAAAACCTCTCAATTACAGTAACCCAGTACCTTATATTTTAGTCCTCACATTTTTAGTGTGGTGTAATAAAGCATTCTTTCAAGAGAGAGAGAACCCTCTGCAATTTTTCGTTTCATCTATCGCTCCCATATACTTTGTCTCTATCCTGATTCTTTCAATTCCTCTTGTGAAAGCATTGTGGAGACGAAGAACACGAGTGGACAAGCCTTTTTTCTCCCCCTCTCATCTACGACGGCTCACATTTTCTCTGCGGACCTCTCACCCTGTCACTGTCTTATCTCGGAAACATGTCTCGGCTCACCATTAGTCTCTCGGAGACTCGACTCTCAGCGTTTCCTGCCGTATGAGGCTGGCGTGGTTTGATTCCGGAGCGAACTGAGGAAGAGGAGTGCGCCGTTAATGGGTCACTGGATGTCTGCGAGCGGCGGGCAGACAAAATAGCCCTTTGGCTTTTTTTGGCAAGTTATTGTCAAGTCCCTTTGTTGTGCTGTGTAATGTTTATAGGACTGATGGCAATTCACATCAGGAGGGGAATTGAAGATAATGATAGTTTTTTGCATCATTTCTAGAAGGCATGGCAGACAATTTAATGTCAATAGTCACCGAAAATTATTTGACTCGTAAGTATCCATTTCGCTTTGTGATTAGTAGCAAACGAATTTCACATTATATTTCCGTCCCCTATAAACTGTGAAGCCTTGTTTGGCTGCCATGTTCCTGTCGGATTGTTCTAACTCGTGACCACTGTCATGAATCATCAGTGCAGCCGGAGTATTTCCACTTGATATATTGAATAGTTTAGCTTTTTGTTTGATAGATGTACCTGCAGCTTTTGGCTCTTGGGGATTTGTCTATTGATTTTCTTATTTGTGTGTGACAAATGCTGCTTTTTGGGGATTCAATGATATGAATAATACTCAAATACGTGTCAGTCTGGAGCGTCTCGGTTCATTTTCGATTTCCAAGAGGCGTTAACAACGGACGCAGACGAATAATGTGACGTCTTTTTAACGACGCGAAAAATGGCAACAGACTAGAACGAAGGTATCGGGTATCGGAAGGAAATCACTTCCCAATTGAGGGGATCCAGACTGTGTTCTGGCAGAGCAAATCGAAATGAGCTCCCAGAATTAGTCTGGGTCCCAGGCTAACCTTCTGTAGCATAATGAACAAGACTTTCTTTTCATGAAGAGCTTGTGTTGTTTTGTCTCAACCACTTCACATGCGAGCATTCAATGTTTGGGAAGCACCGTTTATTAAAGTGCTAAAAGCGGAGATCTCTTTTGGACGTCGTCTTCTGTTCGTCTGCACGTATTACAAACAATCTCTTGAAGCAAGTCAAACATCTTCAGTCGATGACTTCTCTTGTACACGTTTGAGTCGGGAATGCTTTAATTCTGTTCATGATAGATCGTTAATGTATGTGCATACTGAACCTCCTCTCGCTTCATTTTTCTTCATCACAGCGTGGTCATTAACATCCCTCTTATACGTGGCCTGTTGTTCAGTGGCAAACACAACCCAAAGAGCTTTTGATGATCCCTACGACTTCTTAGGAAATAGTGAGGATGAAACAAAAAGGAAGCTACGGTTTCCAAAGTCACCGATTTGATATGTGCACGATTTGAGAGCTGAAGATTCCACTTCCGCCGGCGTGTTTGTTCAGCTGACAAATTTAAAGCAACCGTTTAAAAGTTGGAAAATCAAACAAACAAGAAAACCTTGTGCGCCGCATTGAAGCGACAACGTTGGTGGGAGATCACAGTGGAGACGTCTTTCAAATAATCCAGAGGCTCCTGAAGGGGACGGCACTACATTAAAGGATGTTTAAATGACAAACATTTTCATTGAGACAAAAGGTTGCTTAATCTTCTCATTGAATCAAAATGAAGTGATGATGTCCAGCCTCAAATTCCCTGCATAATTAGGCGTAGAAATATTTAGTTGGAATCCAAATGCAAAGCATTTACGGATCTAGACAGGCAAAAGCTTGCCATACTAACAGTGATGATATAAGAAATCAAACAAAGAATAAATACTCGGTGGGTTAACATAGACATGCACTGCAGCAGAGGTTGCCGGCTAATCTGCGTCATCCCGATGAGAAAAGCGGTTAAAATATGAGAAATCCGATGAGAACAAATCCTCCATGAAAGCGCCAGATAAAGGCAACAACAACCCCTGCGAATCCGCGACGGAGGCTGCGTGATCTGATGATCCACCATGCCGGAATCAAATGCCTAATAAAATGGTTCAGAGCACGGCAACTCCACTCCCGCTGCGATGCAGAAACACACCTGCATGGGGGTCAGCGAACCCTCCGTCTTTATTCTTTTTGACAGCAGCCTCCTCCAGCTATCGGGGGCTCACAGACAGAGAGGGCAAACACTTTTACCTGAGCGGCTGCTGTGCTGAGGATGTCCACATTCCTGTCGACAAGAGGCGGAAGGATAATTATTGTGATCATTGTGGAGGACGAGCACATGCACAGATGATTGAAGTTTTTTGTTTTCTTGGAAGGGATGATTCATGCAAGAATGTCGACGTCTCCATGACACGCAAGCGGTTCTCACACTGAAGCTGCCTGACAGCCGGCTTCAGAACAAAAGGCCCGCGCAGTGGTGCTTTTATTTTCCAAAGTGGGAACTAAATTATTACAAACCTACTCAAAAGCCCCCATAAGAACGTCTCATAATTCAAAATGACAAGTGTTAAAGAGCAACACAATTATTGTCCAACATAATCACATCAGTATTTAACCAGTTGCTGGATAATTTTCAGTTTGACAGGTTCCACTATGGACAAATGGTCTCTGAAGATGCCGCGTAACACGGAGCGGTTAATCATAGCAGCCTGTTCTCTAGCTTAACATTACCAAGAACTGTGGTTAATGCAACTGAAAATAACCCTTTCCATTCGACTGTGTCTGTCTCTAAGTACCTTTTTACTGCGCCGACCGAGGCGGCATCCGTCCACTCGTCAGTGATCAGAGCTGGAAGTGGTGGAGGCTGGCTTTTATTGTAATGTAATACTCATTTAATCCCAAATGTTATAAAAACAAAAGGCCTGTGGTGTCATCACATTTTTTTTTCTTTTTCAAATTACATAAACGCATACACACACACACACAGCTATTCTGGATGTGAACTTTGAACTGGCCGCGACCCATTGCACTTCTCAACCTTTTGAAAATTAGTAGTTTCTTTTGCTCCTGTCATTTTAAGGATCCAGACTATGTTCACACCTCCACAGGACCCGCACCGTGCTCAAAGGCACGCCAAGAGTGATGTTCAGCAGCAAGTCGGTCAGAATTGCATTGTTCTCTAAACAAACCTAATCATCTTTGATCCTCCACTTTCAGAAGTGCACATAAAACAGTTCAATAGGCCTTTTTTTTCCTCTGCGCGTGAGGCATCTGACAAACATCAGTTCGCCATTCGCTGCCAAAACATTTCTTGCAGACGACTTCATCAGCTGGCATCACTGTTTTCTATATTATCCGTTCATGTCACTTTTGTATACATATCACAATTCACAAATTCGCCTCAAGGGGCTTGACAATCTGTGCAGCATCTGACACCCTGTATCCTTACACCCTTGTATCTATATGAAGAGACCTCTTCTCACAGCAGACGGCCCATTATTATTCCCCGGAGTAACACGAGATAAAGTAAGTGATGTGGAGCACCGCAAAAACAAGCATGCTGTAAGTGAGAGACACCCAGTGACACAGTGGCAGTGACAAAAACAAACTAAAACAACACGAGACAGAACGAAAAATGTGATTCACATCAGGCCCACAACAAGACAAAGGCAGCGAAGAGAGTTGCTGCACATCCAAGTTATTATCCCGGCCGCAGACTGACACTCGCAGGCCCAACAAAGATTTCTTTTGGGTCAGTATGCCACAACAGAATTAAAGCATGTCACAAAATTCATCGTCAATTCATCATGCGTTACTAAACTGCCACATCTTTTTATTTTGGATGAACTTGTACTGAAGCTCACACTAGTCTGAATCAAGTGGCAGCCCACCGTCACGTCACCCACTGGTTTGTGAACTGCAGTTTTGATGCCTCGAGTTTAGCATTTTGACCAGCGCCATCTTGGTTTCTTTGGAACCAGATGTAGGAGCAGGGTTTGGGTCTGACAGAGAGCTCGTCCACTGCGCGCCCACACCTGCAACCATTCACTGATTGGACAGCACTAGCTGTCAATCACGCTGTATCCACGCCCCGATGCATGTGGTGCTTTATCGTCTAATTTACTCTAAACGGGACCATCATTTACGAAATGAACATCATGCAGTATTGAAGAACTAGAGATTGGGACCATAAACTTCTCGGCAAAATGTTTACTGGCGTTATAAATCAAGTGAGAAGTAGAGTCACCTTCTCATAGACTTCTATAGAAACTGACTTCTTTTTGCAACCAGTGAGTCGCCCTCTGCTGGTGATAACAGAGAATGCAGGCTTCAGGTACTTCTGCATTGTCTTCATTATCCGGCCCCGGTGACTATGTCCATGTATGTATATAATCTATGGTCTGAATCAAACTGTGCAGTGTATATCAATATGCCACAACAGGTATTTCGGCCTCAAACACATGTATGCAGCCAAAGACTGTCAAACATCAATCAACATGTCATGTTGGCATGTCAACAACTGATGACTGCAGTGTTATTAAATCTTATAAAGTGAAAAAAAGAATTGTTAAAAAATACTGAAAAAGGTTGTTTAGACTCGAGGGTTAGAGGGATGTAAAAACAAAATGAAATCCAAAGCACAGAGTTCTCAGCTGACACCTACATGTCACGCCCCACACAAGACCCCTGCTGAAATGTGTGGGTGTCAGCCTCGCTGCAATAAAAGCTGTTCGCTACACTCAGAACTCAGAGTGCCTTAGATTTCTCAATCTTTATCTGTAGTGTGAGAGGAATGTGTTGATGTCATCGTAAGCGTCTGGCTTGATTTCATTTATATAACAAAAAACCCCAAAATGATTATATTCTTGTACCATTCACGTAAAATTTTATGTTTTTGGAATGATCACAGTGAACATCACATATGTCACAATATGCTAAACATTCACTTTTATCTTGGAATAGACTCAGCTGATAGAGATTAAAAAAAAAGCTCCGTTGACGTCTGGTTACATTATGTCAAACTGTCATTGGATTTTTGTAGATGCATTAGCGCAAATATGAAATGTTTGTTTTTCATCAATTCCTTTTTTAAATTTAAGATGATTTGGATTATTTTGTTTGGATTTGGTGATCAAAATACATTCATTTTGACTTAAATGTTCCTAACAATGGTGAAATGAGGATGGGTTTGATCACTCGAACCAACTTCCAACTTTGCAAATGTCAGATGAGCTTTGACCTTTAATTTATTCAAGGATCCTTGTTTTAACATATAAAACAATTGCAAAATTGTAATTCTTTTACGTCAAGCAGTTTTGACTGATGAATCAAGAGGTTGACTTTCAAACAAAGCCATGGTGTTATTGTGACTTATGTGAGCCAAAAGAACAAAAGGTCTAATGTTGGTCCATGGTTCTTTACTCATTCAGTATACACTTAAACTTTTCTGTGCTCTTTGCCAAGCCAAGCTTGAAATAGTCCAGTAATTACTCTCATTTTACCACAAGGTTCAGTCTTTTATTTTCTGGGTCTCCTAGATGTTTGACCGTCTTTACCAGGCACTTTACCTGGCTACTCTGCTATTTGACAATGGGCAGGTAGGGCACAATCGGTGAGTGGAAGCTTTGGAGCTGGGAGCAGCTGCCCCACAGATTTATTTGGGAAGGGGGGTCAGCAAAAGCTAGAGGGACTCGACCGGACAAACTGGTGAACCAAAGCAATTAATTGGAAGTAGCTGCAGACTGGGACATTCAGCCTCGGAAATCAGCCGTGCTAACAGCCCTTCTGAAGAGTCATTTGATTCATGGAAAATGGTGCAGACTGTAGATTTGATTAGTAATTACTATTTTTTTTCTTTCGATAAGTGACATGCAATTTGTCTTTTACCACAGTTCCTAATTATTCACTTTCTTTTGGCATTATTTTATTATTCTGGGATGTAATTAAAAAACATGACTGACCTATTTGCATCTGGTTTCTTGCTCACAATCAACAACAACAACAACAACATCAGTCAGATCATTGACAAGGGACCATAACACAACTAAATGATCCTGACTCGCGTTGGAACCGTGGAAAAATAGGCCCTGGAAAGTACCTTGCACTGCACTTAGCCTGCCACCCACTATTACCATGTTATCCGTTTCTTGGTTCATTGACAAAGTCTAACAATAATACCACAGAAGAGGCTCTCTCCTTCATTAACACCCATTCCTCTTGAAAGTCAAGTAGGATTAGCTGGAAATTACACAAACCTTTATCCCCCCCCGACTCGCCATCAGGGAATATACGAGGTTTTGGAATGGAAATGAAAGGGCTAAATGCCATGCTTAAGGCAATTTTACCTCAGACAAGCTCTTGCAGCCCTTTAAAGAAGACACAATTGGAGATTCCGAGGGTTTCACACCAAAATCACTCAACCAGCTACAGTAAAAATATGAATTTAAAGTGCCTCGGTATGTAAATGCTGCAGCCCCAACTCTGAGTCATTATTGTTCATAACCTGCCAGCAAGTTTGTTAATTGCGGGAGTTTTTCTTCCTCCATTCTGATAGGTGTTTACATTCCAGTCCACAGGCCAGGATTGCGCTGAGCAATATAATCAAAATCTCATAACCCAATTGATGTCATTTCATATTAACTTAATATCGGACTTTGCCAATATTAAGTTGCAACAGCTGCCATTTCCTTCTATCTTCATGATTCTTTGCCATATGGTGTGTCACAGGCAAAAGCGTCCTCTGCAACTTTTGGGTTTGGGGTTGTGTTATTAGCACTCTACTCTTGTGACTCATTCGTACACTCTCTCCTCACCGTTTTAATATGATTCTTGAATAGATGGTTAGAAGAGGTTAGTAGTTTTTGAATCTGCTGTGGCATAACTTGCATAAGTATAGTTTTCTGGTCCATGTCAGACTTTTCCAAAGCAAATCCACTCAACAGAAGTAGCCTCTCTTCTTAGGTAGTTGTCTGCATCTATGTTGTATGGAAAACTGCAAAGCCCCGTCCAAATTGACGAAAAAATACTGACAAAATTTGTGGCACAACAAAATAATATGAAACGACTTGGATCATCTCGGGATAAATATCCTTATAGCGCAAAGCCCTAGGCCAGGGTGACTAAAGCACTGCAAACCCTGGCTGATCAGATAATTGGCTTGGAGCAAAAAACATATGGACTAACTTTACATAATTCTCTGGCCTTAAAGAGATCAAAATTAAACAATGAACTACCACAATAAAGTGAGCATATTAATTGTGTCACCTGGGATTTTAACACACTACTGCACACTTCTTTGTAGTAGAAGCATATTTCTGTGTTTACCCGGGCAGCTTAGAGGCAGTCTGATCACAGCTTTGTTCATCTCTTTCCAACCTATAAGCAGAAAATGAGTTCTGTAGAGGCTGTTGTCAAAACAGTGACGAAATAAACCAGCGAGGTAAAGCAGGAAGTGCTGACTGCATCGATTGTTGTTTTTTTGTTTTTTTTCAAGCTGCAACCTGGACAAACTGACTGACACCGTGTAATCTCACATACAATAACAAGCCGTGGTTCACAGCCAGACTAAGACAACTTCATGAGGCCAAGAAGGCAGCCTACAGACGTGGGAATAGATCCCTGTAAAAGCAGGCCAGAAACTCCCCGACAAAGAAGATCAGAGTGGCTCAAAGGAGCTACACTGAAAAGCTGAAAACAGGCCAAGACCCCTGCATCAGAAGCCCCTTTGAATACTGCGAACCTGCTATTTTGCCATTAAGTAGGCCCCACGTTATGCCGCCTTTGCTTGATTATTCTGAACCAAACAAGCCAGCAGATTGCCGTCCCGGTGTGTGATTTTTAGATGGCACGCCTGCATTCTGGAATCAGAGGCATGACGTGTAACACAACAACATCAGGCTTCCTGTCCTGCCATGCTGACTCTCCCTTCACTGAGACGTTGATTTGGCTCTACGAGCACCTCCGCTGCCGACATGAAGGTAGAACAACAATGCCCCTCATTCCATGGCAAACGGACATCTGCCTGACAACCTGCAGATGTGAGAAGAACAAATTCACTCCCCTCACCTGCCCCAGCTCAACGACAGCTCTGGCGAGCACCATTATTACCCCCATAAGAGACTAAGATGGTAATGAGATGGTTTTCATCCAGAGACAAAAAACCAGGACAGCTCTGAACCCAGATGGTGTTTTCCCCTCCAGTCTCGAAGCCTGTGATGACCACGTGGCTCCAGTCTTATGGCAGATGTTCAACAGATCACTGAAGCTGTGTGAAGTCGCCTCCTGCTTCAAACGCCCCACCATCATCCCCAAGAAACATCACAAGACTGAAGGACCACTGGCCTTTCGCTCTCTCATCTGAGGTCATAAAGCCCTTTGGTGTAGGCCCACCTGAGGAATGGCTCAGGGTCACCTTCTGGACGCCCCCTGCCTACATGGCAAACATGTTAGTGGATGATGCAGTAAACATGGGACCTGATGAGATGAAGGCGAAGCAGGTGAGGCTGCGCAAAGTCAATTCTCTTTGTGTTGTAAGTTTTTACAGTCATGGTTCAGGCGATGTCTGGCGACCTCAGGGAGGGGAGTGACATTTGAAGCAGAGAACAGCAGTTTACTTGACTGAAAACAACAATGACAATGAGTTGGACGATTCAGAAAGAGACTTTGACGTGCCTCCCCACCCGCTAGTCAAGACTCGGGGTGCGGGACATGTTTGAGGAGGGGGAGGGGAATTTTTGTGATTAAGAGCCAGAGGCAAAGATTGTGCTGCTGCAATGCTGTTACAGGCACATTCAAACTTTTATTCATCAGCCTCCGAAGCAGATAGAAATAAAACCATTTGAGAGCTTCACTGTTCGACTTTAATCGTTCGTCATTGCCTTTGCCCTAATATCGATCAACAATTTTAAACCATCAATAAAAAATTTAGGAAATGACTTGAACTGCAAATGGTATCAAGTTTCCAAGGCAAAGACAGAAAATAAAAGCCAAAGGGTTAAGCTCTGAAATGGTGAAATCGGCTTCACAGGCTGAGAAATGACGATTTTCAGAAAACCCTCAGGTTTTCAGAATGTTGTTTTCAAATATTGGCTAGGTTTTAAAATGCTCTTTCGAGAGGGCACCTTAAGTCTTAATGTGTTGGGAGACGCCCCTCAGCACTGGTCCCCCTCACAATATCCAACAGCCCGGAGTCGACCGCAGAGCCCTTCTAGTTTCTGGCAACTTCCATTTCCCGAGACCTGAAGCGGAACTCCAACCTCGACGTCATCCTCAGAAAGGCCTAAATGGGGAAGTGTTACGTTATCTGAGGAAGAATGCTCTGCCACAGTAGCTGTCGAGCCAGTTTCGACGCTGCAGTCGTCGTATCCATCCTGTGCACATCTGTCACGGTTTCGGAGCGGCCATCAAACGGGATGACTGGCGGCGTGAACAGTACAGTGACAGTAGAGGTGTTCCTTCGCTCGCCCTCCAGGACTTGTACTCTTTAAGAAGCAGGAAATGGGCAGAGAAAATCATTACAGATTCCTCACACCCATGGACACGGTCCTTTTCAACTCCTCCCCTCCAGCAGACGCTACAGATCCCTGTATTAACCAGGAACAGGAGCAGGTTCTTTGGAAACGGCTGGCCAGTGTATAAGTACTTTGAATTTTAATCACCATACATGATGCGTAATATTTTTGAATATAGTGTATTGTCTGGAATCACGATCAGATTCGTTGGCAGAGTTCGTTAACTCATTCAATGAATTTGGTTCCAGCAATTACTCTTCTGCAATACAGACGATATAAAGAAAATTAACATATATATTAACATATATATATATATATATATTTTTTACAGAAGCTTAATTGCTTACTACAACGGTCCTTGCAGGTTTGGGAATACAAAGATTCACTGTCCTTTCTTTCTGGTGAAAGAAGCCAGACCACCGGTGTCAGATATATAAATTAAACCCGCCAATCAAAAGCAGTGGATGAACAGATAGTCAAAATTTCCACTGTGATCCAGTTCCAGTGACTATAATTGGAGGTGCTGCCATCCTATACCAGAGCTGCATGAACATGAGGCGACCTCAGTCCTCCATCCTGCTAAACCTTGAATGTCTCATATTTAGCATGAAGCTGTTATCATTAAATTTAAATGAGGGAGAGCCACAGAGCAGCACGGCCGTGACCTTCTAAATACATTTGTAGAACGCAAATTTGAGTATCCTGTGACGGATCCGCCTCGGCCCGTCACCTCGCCACCCGGCAGACGCTGTGTAAACACGTGGTCTGGCACTCTTCGCCGCAATCACTTTCGCCATTTTCCTTTCAAGGTGGCTGGTGTTGTCCATTATGTGGCAGCCTCTTGATTCCAGATGGATCTTGTTTCAGAAAACGCTTCACTAGGAACACCCTTGATGCTGTCTGGCCAGATTACACCCTTGCTAGTTTCTGGGCCATCACAAATGATCGGTTATGTGCAGAGATGCCTTGATTTGAAGCTGTAAATAAAATGGACTATATTAGAAAACCCAAACCTACCATTAGGGACCTTCTATAGGCTTCAGATGGAGGTGGAATTATTCATTCTATTCCATAGTCGCTCACAAAGAGCATGTACATTGAACTCTAGAAATCTAGCAGTGTTCGCAATGCAAAAACCACGCGTGGTTGACTTTCACCTCACGTCTCCCTAGAATTCAGCTGACTGTTACTTCCTCTAACGTGAACTCTCAGCTTGACTATTTTTGTATTAAAACTGGGACAAAACAAAACTTAGCTTTGATGATCTCAACTTGATCCTACTGTGAGAAAATTGCCTGTTGTTCAGTATTATGCACAAACGACTACACTGCAGAATATTGAGCATATGACAGCATGTGGCAAAACACTGTGAAAGAACGGACAGCAGCGCTGCTTTGATTGTCTCAACTGTTTGGTTTCTTGCACACTGTAGGAGGCTCCTGCTTTAATATGTATGTGTGGTGAAGTTTCTGAATAATTGTGCTATTAATTATTACAGAACAAGTACTTGATTGTTTGTATATATATAATTTAAAAATTCTTATTCTCCTCGCAGCTGAGCTGCCCTAAAGTGCAATGGCGGCGTTATACCCTAAACAATATGTCCTGAGGTAATTGAGCAAAGAGCAACAAAAAAAATTGTTTGCTATTTTCCCCGCAGGGCCTATCGTTAGTCTCTTATGCAGCTCTCACGTGTTCCCAGTTCCTGTGCAAAACACTTAATCCATTTTCCACGAATGGGCAAACATTGTCCGCAGTTGCCCTTTCACACACGCCAGCACACCACCTGAGCTCGTTGGTGTCAGACGCTTTCACACACCTTCTGGAGGTATTCCATTTGGTCTAGGCGAGGGGAAGGCGTCTGGGTAAATGTGCAGGCGGCGGGAATGAAACCTCGTTAACACGTCCGCTGACTTTATGCAGTGGTATTCACCGTGGCAGGGCGGAATCTGCTTAATGTCTGATTTCTAATGATTCAGACATCCGCTTTCATACACACATCTCCTCTGGGTAATGTGTGCAAAGGTTCAGGGTTGCAGTGCGCGTGTGAAATCAGCCTGGGTGTACATGTTCTCACTGATCTCACGGATCGTCGGTTATAAATGCTGAAAAATAACATCACACTTTGCTCTGTTGTAGAAAACCGTGGCACCAAGGTGCCATAATCAGATGATATTCATTAAATAACCATTTATTGGTGAAAAGAGAGAAACACAGAATCATCACCTGACTCTGCTGTAACCCGTGGTGTACTTTAATGTTTTTCAATATTTTCTCTATTTTTTTTTCTAAAGGGTTTCCACAGCTCTAATAAATCCACTGGACTCGTTGGAGTTATGTTGGTGACTAGCTGACGAACATAAAATAGCATTTAGCAATATAAGAGCCAGATATTCAGCAGGTGGGGTGACCAAAATGGAGCTAAAAGGTTGAATATTGGATTCATATTCATCGTGGGGATGAAAATGTTTTTAATTGTAAAGTTGCTCTGCATCTGTTTAGTGTATAACTGGGCAACAGAAATAAATAAAGGATATGTAGGTTGACATTTGAGGGGATGCAGATTTACATCTTATATAATCAGATCAATGTTAATCTAATTATAATGCAATCTAATGCGTGGATTATGTCTGTAGAGCTCTAATATGTGCATACAGTGTATGCAACCAAACAAGCTCATAGCCCACAATAAGCGGATTGATGAAAAACAGTTTGCCCTTTAACAAAACTAGTTTTAATTGCTAAGCTGTTCGGGCAGATGTAATCATAAATTCCGTTCATAAACAAGCTTTGCTCATCTCAGTCCATCGGAATTGTGTTTGAATGCTTTGGAGCTACAGATGTGCACCAACAGCGGCACGCGTCCATAAATACCGAAAAGAGGGGGGGAAAAAAGATTCCAATCAGCCATCATAACCTGATTACAGGGGTCCAATTAAAAGCCTTTTTTATAGCTCATAAAGCCCTGACGTGAAGAGCAGACCCTTCACTTGGAGGTGGGGGGTAGCGGGGGCGGGGGGGGTTGTCTGTGGCTGGCAGAGGTTGTTACTGCGCTGTTAGGAACGGAGAGGAAGAGTCCCCCTCGTCGCTGTCTGCCTGCTGGAGCGTTGCAGCCATGATTAGGAAGATGCAAATGTATCGGGCAATGAAAATTAAGCTATAAAGATCGTTTATTTGGCCTGCATAAATTATCATACAAAGTCACCCGTCCTCCCTATCGCCCGCCACCACATCCATCACATCCACCGCCACCCATCTGTCTAACCTGTGGCAAATCTGAGACCTGCATTGGGGGGGTGCCACATCGCCACTGGGTTCAGCCAACAGCACAAGGCAGCTGAGCATGAATAAGTGTGATTCCAAAGAAGTTTACTGGCGTTTGAGAGAACGCGACTGTTAATGAAGGGAGATTGGGAGGCAACAACAAGCATCCTGACAAAACACCCGGGGAGAGACACAAAACAAGACTCTCCCTCGCTCAGGCTCACACCTTCAGCTGCGATACTGAAAGGTAGGGCATATGTGTGTGTGTGTGTGTGTTCATGCTTCCATGCACACACGTACATTATCATATTTACATTATCCGCATGTGTTTATGTACATCAGGAAAAAGCTCCCCGCTGCATATTCAAAATTCAAATGTTACACACACAAACACAAAATATGTGTGTGTTCCTTAAGTACAACCCCAGATTTCAACGCACACAGCAGAATGCAAGCCATCTGGATGACAAAGCACAAACGAGATCCGGATCCCTCTTCAGTAAATCATTCTTATTTGCGTCCCCTCCATTTGCCTACGATGGACAGTTTTACTCTTGACATTAATTTGCTCCCCGGCGATCCCCTGGCCCCACCACTGCACCATAATAAATCTGATCCAGTGCCTCAGTTCTCAAAGCCCACCATAGAGACCGAGTACTCACCAGGACTGTCATGCAGAGAATTCTAATTCAGGCAGCTCCATGTTGCCAAGGAAATTCAAAATGCCCCCGAAAGCATGGAGACAGGGATGCAGGATTCCAGACGGGGACGATTCAGATGGGAATGAGGGGGGATATTTGCAGCGGTGAGAACCCCCTCGTCTTAGGGGCATTTGAGAAATGCCTCCGTCCTCTCCAGATGCGCTAAATCCGCCAGCACCGATAGGCTGACATGTAAACACACAGGCGGCTCTGCTGGCTCACACGGGCTCACATGCATGCTGCACCTAGCAGAGGCAGAGAGAGGCAGAGGGAGGGGCAGCTGATGAGAGAGGTGGAGGGAGGAGCCGCAGTGCACTGGGAGTCTGAGCGGCACCGAGCGCAGGCAGCGAGGGGAGTTGAGAAGAGATGGAGAGGAAAATGCACTGAGTGCACTGGCAGCATCTTCTGTTTTTTGTTTTGATTTTTTGGTTACTGTACACTTCCTGCGTGAGGGAGGAAAACCTCAAACCAGTCAGTTGTGTGTGTGTGTGTGTGTGTGTGTGTGTGTGTGTGTGTGTGTGTGTGTGTGTGTGTGTGTGTGTGTGTGTGTGTGTGTGTGTGTGTGTGTGTGTGTGTGTGTGTGTGTGTGTGTGTGTGAGAGACACAAGAGGAAAGGAGGTTAGAGAGGGAGAGGTGCAAACATGCAAATAAAGCAGAGGGATGTAGATGAGCGAGAGAGGAAAAAAAAGTGAAGGGGAGGAGTGATGAAACTACAGGCAGATGGAGCAAATGGAATCCAATTTCTGCAGTGGGCTGGTAATGACTGGCAAGCTGAGGCCGCGCGGACGGAGAAGTGCTTATTCTGTCTTGCAGATTATTTTTCCCAGAGTTGAGGATTAACGCCACCCTCGGTGCAAAGTGAGGCGATCATCCAACTCACCTTTGGTGTGAGGAGCCGGCGGTGGCATGGTGGTTGGAAGCAGAGGCTTAACGGTGCTAATGGGTATACGGGGCTGGCACCCACATGCTGGCACTGGCGAGGAGAGCTCCACAGTCGCGGAGTGTTTATGGGAGATTAGGGGGCTGAGGATTTAGTGAAGTGGTGGTGGACGTGAAGGGCTCCTGGCCACTGAATGAACCGTGTGACAAGGGTTGTCTCCAAACATAATCCGTGATTTATTCCATCTGTTTAATTCCGCGCCTTATCGTATACATCCAGAGATTTATTTGATTTTAATTGAATTGCTTTGATTTTTGAAAGTTATGGCCCCAAACGCTGTGCGAGAGCGTCGACCCTGCTTTTGTACTAAATCTGTTGGACAAACAGCAGAACATTGGCGCTGAAGGCAGCCAATGGCG